>NC_080558.1:44008874-44313727 GCF_030253575.1 Rhododendron vialii | reverse complement strand
GGCCACGTGGTGATGGTCTGTACGTCCGATCGTGCTTTGGTTTGGATCTCGGCCGTTTATTCATTTCTCAAAGTATCGTGTGTGCGCCATACTGGATCATTTTGCTCTAAGCTCTCTCAGCCGACACCCTCACTCATGCATACACTCACTCATTTATGTGTATATATATGCATGGGTATCCGTCCAAAGGGAGTGGGGAGGAGGAAAAATTCCAAAAGCCTTCTATTTTGCCTATGTTCCACTCCACAAATGGCCAACTAAACTATCAGCTTAGGATGTAGGTAAGTCCTAGCTTTATATCTATGGTTTCTTTTATTTTGTAATTAGATCAATTAAATGTGGTGATGATTGTATAATCCAGAGGATTGTCTTAATCATTGGTTTTCATTGTCAAATCTCAACCATGTGTTTATTTTCTGTGATTATTATAAATGCAAAGGTTATACAATTGTTTTCACGTCACTTAGTATATTGTAAGTTAAGACAAACTATGCTCGTGAGAAGACGGGTTGTGCCCATGACCCTAGTTAGTGTTAGTTTAGCGTGGACAGCCCGTGCCTAATCAAAGATGGTTTGTTCTTAATTTACATGTACAAGAACTTCTTGAAAGATAGTATTTTGGCTTGTAGCTAGAATATATCACTGCCACATTGATTGACCTAATTATGAAATTAGTTCAAAATACCTCAAACCATTGATTATAGAGTTAGTGGCGGATCTGATACCCTAAGTCGTCCTTTCATTTGATAAAAATCTAAAACCTCTTGTTTTCAGTAAATTTAGTTCATAATCTAAATCACCAAATCTCTGCCTTTTAATTATTTTGAAAGTCAATTTTTATAATTGAGGCAATTCCTAGTCCCTGTAGATCGACACCCGTACTCCCGCTTTACTACTAAATCCATTTGCATATTTTACGGGTTAAATTTATCTTGATTTGTCTTAAGGAAAGCATGATTCGCGTGCCATCTATATTTTTTTTCTGTAATTTGTTTTCGTTTCGGTTTTTCCCGATTTTTTTTTTAAATTATTGAACGACTCGGATCATTTGTGTTGGGCCCCAAACGGCGTGCAGTGTCCAGCCATCGCATTTTGCCTTGGGTGACTGTAGCACTTCTCAAACAACAAGAAGCACGTGGTTGCTTCGCTGATTTCATTGCTATTAATAATAAAGCCCATTTTTTGAACTTTATCTTGTACTGTATATTTAAAAATATATTAGTGTATGAGTAAAAGAAATTTATTTTTTCGATATCTCTCGTCGAGAAGATTTAATAATTCACGAGAGTTTGTTGCAAAATGAACAAACGCGGGAAAAAAAAAAAAAATATAAATAAGAACGAAAGAAAAAAAAACCCCAAAAATCTCCTTAAAGGAACAAGGCCTAAGACAGGACTCATTGTGTTTGGTTCACAGTTTTGGTGTGAAAATATAAAAACATTTAATTGGATGTCTCATCTCAAAGATAAATGGATCCCCTTGACCCTCTCAGAAGAAAAAAGTTTGTTCTGATCTCGATCCCCCCAACCCCCCCCCCCCCCCCCCCGGCGGGGGGCTGCTATTCCGGATTTTTGGGCCCACTCCGGTCTCGCTCCGATGATCGGAAACGTTCACTTTGTAGAGCTTATCGAGTAGAATAATTATACAAAAAATCAGCTTAATTGGATATCATTAAGTACCTGATCAGAACCTTTTTATTTTAAAAAGAATGGATCCGAAACACTGAATCAAATCCACTGTAACCCATGGACTGAGAGTTATATGGGCTCCGATCAGGCACTTAATGATATCCAATTAAGCTAATTTTTTGCATAGTTATTCTACTCGACGAGCTCTACAAAGTGAACATTTCCGATCATCGGAGCGAAACCGGAGTGGACCCGAAAATCCGGAACGGCACCAGCCCCCCCCCCCCCCCCCCCAATTACTCATTCCACCCCCCTACACAGCTGCTCTCTCTCAGATCTCTTTTTTTCAAAAGTAATTGACAGAGAACGAATCTCACACCTCTGTCCGCCTCTTCCCTTGGTCTCTCCCGAACTGCGAATCTCTCCTGTTCGTGCCTCTGTCCGCCTCTTCCGCATGTCTCCCTTCTGTGAATCTCTCACGTTCGTGATTGGAATTTTTTGACCCATCTTCTCAAATCAGAAGGTAGCTAGTATAATCTTCAAGTGGGGAAGCCCAAAATGTTACGTGTAGCATCAATAGGACAATTTTTGGGTATTTCTAGGTATCTTACCTGGTTACATATTATTTGCAATTTCAATCAATCTTCAACAACTCCAACTTGCCAATGGACTCTAGTTCAATTGGCATCTTCTGATCCTCTCAATGTGTTAGATTAAGATTTGAGCTCCTACAAGCGTTTGCGATTCAAGGCTAAAGTTAGCCTCTAAATATCAAAGTAGACTAAACTACTAAGATCTCGCTATCCCCCGCTATTGATGTATTCAATATTGCAAAAAAAATAAAAATACTCCCAACTTGGTTGTGTTTCGGTCAAGACTTGTGTATCTGATGTTCAACTTCCAAACAGAACTTATCGGTTTTACTAATCACCGATCAAATACTCATGTAGGCCCCATTTGTTTGGGCGTAAAATATTTTCCGGTAAAATGTTTTACCCATTTTCTGGTGTTTGGTTGCGTAAAATATGATAAAAATATTTTACAAGTAAAACATTTTCCATTAATTGGATGAAAATGACTTACCCTTAAATCTTCCGTAAGTTATTTTCCAAAATGAACCCGCTGCCTTCTACTACAATTTTCACTACTCAGTTTCCATGATCGTCCGTACATACTGACCCATGTTCAATTATTCCAATATTCTTAGATCTCTCCATCGTTTAAGCTACCCCCCCCCCCCTCTACACTAATTTGTCGATTTCTGAAAATATTTTTCAAGTGCCAATCAAACACCGAAAAATAAAATTTTGAAATTTGTTTTCTGAAAAAATATTTTACATGATACAACGAAACAAACGGAGCTGTAATGTCAACAGAAAAAAAAAAAAAAGAATTCCATAACATTTTACACAACCCAAACCTCGGGAGAACCAGCACGGCCAAACCAGTCATGGCTCCTCACTTACTTTTAAGATACTCATCCGGTGGAGAATCAAACCCCTGATCAAGGAGAGTTCTCCCTAAGTCAATCACTCGCCCTTACCAATGGTGCAACCCGAGTGTGTGACCGTAAGCATTCTGTAAAGATGAATGGCTTTACAAAGGGCGAACTAATCCTACATTCATACGCTCTCTTGTGATATTATCTAGAAACTTAAACACAAGCGTGACTTTCATGGTCTAATTAATTAATTAATATCAATATGCACGTGAAAAACAAAATGAAAAGTCACCCCTAACAACCTAGGCACGAGCCTCACGGTTTATCGTAATGACTATCCAAAGATTAATTAATTGGTTAGATTTGACGAATGAAACTAATTAAAGAAACGGATGAAAATCGTGCTAATGGGATTTGCGAGAAACTAAACAAAGAGCCCTTCTACGGCCACATACGATGACCATACTGACCTTGTATCGACAGCTACGCAGGATTCATGGAGGGTCCTGTGCGAAAAATTTGAGTCATTCAATGATTTTTTTAAAAAAATGAGTGACCCCGAGAAAAATCAACTCAATCCGATATGTGTTGATACTTGATACAATCCTTCAATTTTTCATTCAGATAACAGGATTAAACGACTCAAATTTTCCGTGCGGAACCCGTAATGTGCCCCGTGTAGTCGTCGGTGCAAGTTCGATATGGCCACCATTGGTGGGCATAACATTTTCGAGAAACAAAATTAACACCATTAATCCAAAATTGGAAAACCGAATCAGAGGCACAAGAACACCGGTCCTAATATCAACCCGTTGCCAAGAAACCGAGCTCCGAAAACTCTAAGCAACGTGGTGGGGGTCTTTAAGGAAAGCAGGATTCACGTGCCATCTATATATTTTTTCTGTAATTCGTTTTCGTTTCGGTTTTTCCGTAATCAGTCAGTTTCGATCACTTTGTTTTCTGTATTGTGACTCTAGACCATCTATTTTCTTTCTCGGACTGACAATGGATACTAACACTTTTGCTATTTAACTCCCCGTCCAGAGCCTCAAATCACCAACGCCTTTTTGCTGTCTGGCCAGCCACACCGAATAAGTAAAGACAGCCGACATTCAGAAATTTCCATTCCTAGAAAGCAAATATACTCCAGGTAATCTCTCTCTCTCTCTCTCTCTCTCTCTCTCTCTCTCTCTCTCTCTCTCTCTCTCTCTCTCTCTCTCTCTCTCGGTCCCCTAACTTAGATTAATTAGCAATAATAAGTCTGGGATATTTGACCTCGACAAAATCTTCATGAAATTGAAATGACAAACAAGAAGGAACAATAGTAAAAGAACTAAAGCCGAATGGGTGATCCAAAGCTGTCTTAGCCAAGATGTCGGCTCATTTGTTGGCCTCCCGGAAGTCATGGTTGAGTGACACGGTTGTGAAGCTCTCCATTAATGGCCTGCAGTAAGATCGAAATTAGATTACTCAAAGGATGAGTAACTTCACATGTTCGGTCTTGGATGAGGTTAACAACAGTGATAGAATCAACACTAATACGAACGCAATGATAGTCAAGATCCTTTGCCAGCTTGAGACCATCTCTCAAACACCATAACTCGGCTGCCAAACCTTGAACAAGAACCAATCTTCCATTGGAAACCCACCAAGAGATTTCCACTGTGATCTCGGATGAGCCCCTGGATGCTGCATTATCCAAATGATCCAGTGCTCCATCCGTTGTGTGATACTTATGTTCTAATCGGCTAGGATTAGTTCAGTTAGTCACCCTTGTACATTTCGGAATGGGAGTGACCTCGGAATGGGAGGTCACGGGTCGATTCTTGCCGGGAGCAAAGATTGATTATGTCTTCCCTTTCAATGTGGGTTCTTTGTTAACTTATTTGTCTCGTTAATGGGGCTGTTAGTGGGGCTTAGTGTAATTGTGGGCTTATGCTTGGTTTAATGTAATTTAAATATTTGTTTTCTTCTAACGCTTGTAACAATAAAAGTGATACGGATGTTCTTGTTACTCTCAAAATTTTGGTAATTGTGAGTATGTACGATCTATATTTATTTTATTTTATTTTATTTTTTTGAAATTTTGTTGTCAAATGGTAGGAGAAATATACAAGTATAAGAGTTACATGAAACCTGAAACAATTCTACTATGAGAGTGTCTTTTTCACGAAGCCTCAATGAATATCATGTTTATGGAGCTGTTCAATCTCGCACATCTATTTCAGTTTTGCACGATCTAGATTTTAATGAAACTTTTTCGGAGAAAAGTTAATCACAATCAATTATGACCGGTCATAATTAGTTTTCAATCAGAATTGTCCAAAAACATTTTAAACGGTTGTGATTGAGCTTCGTAACTTCTTCTTTACGGAACAACCTTAAATAAGATTTTCTCTTATACTATTATTATAAGTCAAAGCCAACTACTAGGCCCCACAGGGGAAGACAAATAAATCTACAATCAGTATAAGCTCAACTCAACTACTAGTCCCACTAGACGGATAAATAATCTCAATAAATACAAAGGGAGTAACACCCACACGCAGGTAGGGGGATTCGAAATCTTAACCTCCTAATGAGATATAAGAGTACTAGCCAACTAAACTAGCCCCGGCTAGTTGGTTTGTTTATGGGAATCTAGATGATTTTTAGGGACGGAACCAGGATTTTATAAATGTGGGAGCGAACAATGAACAACATTTTGAAATTTCAAGGTTCGGAAATCTAATAGTTTGTTTGGTTTAGATTTTGCGGGAGGTTTTTTTGGTAGTAAGTGGAGAGAGACAGAAAAAAATGAGATTAATAATTGAAGAAAAAACTTATGGAAAACCGTGTGTAGAGAGAAAAATTGGGGTTTGAGATCCGAAACGAACACATTCTTAAAGCATTTAAGACTCTGTTCGTTTTGGGATTTTGGATTTATAGATAATGAGTGTAGAAAAAAATAGAGTAATGATTGAAAATATGGGTAATAATTAGAGAGAGATATAGAGAAAAAATGAGAGTAATGATTGAAAAAAAATATGATAATGATTAGAATCCAAAATCTAAAACCCCAAAACGAAAGGGGCATAAATGTCTAAATAATACCCAATACAAAATACAATAGTTAGGCGTTCTCAGCAAACAAAAAAACCTACAACTACTATTAATATTCATTTTTAAAAAAAAAAAAACACCCCGAAACCGCATGGGGGCTTGGCCCCCCGTATGCCCACACTTAAATCTGTCTCTGATGATATTACGTACCGCAATTACTGAGGTCTAGTTGTGCAATGGCTAGCTGAATTCCAATGGTAAAACAAGCGTGGATTTGATTCATGTCTCAGTTGGTTTGAGAGAAATACTTGTTGCTCAACATTTATGATCATTTGACTAAACTTGGAAATCAAAAACCCCTTTTCCTAGCTAGCTAGTAAAGTGGTAAACAACTGATCGATTTTCTCTGCGAAGTGTGAAGGACTAAAGATTTCTCGCGCGTTACAAATTCATTTTGTGTTTGTATGTTGATTTCACAGGGGCACACCATGTCAGGACTTCTGTCCCACGTACGGGGTCCATCGTATTGCATTCGCTCCGAGAACATCAAATGTATGGTGGACTGCAGCAGTTTTGTTTCCAACATAGGAAACAGTTCGGATGCACCCAAAACGGACACCCACCTTATAAGTTTCCCGTCCTTACGATTAAAGACGACGACAAGGATGATCATGCAGAGATTACATTTAGAGAGTTCTGGTTCTGGTTCTGGTGTGCAGTACTACAAACGAGGGCACCGTGTCATTGTCGGTGCGAGCCCGTCAACGGAGGCTGCCGCGATTGCTACAGCGCCACTGAAGAAAGAGGATCTTGTCGCATACCTTGCTTCCGGGTGCAAGACTAAGGAGAAATGGAGGTTCAATTTCTAGCTCTTATTTTGGTACTTTTAGATTCAAGTGGCCGGCATCGATCTCTCAGTTACAAATTTACTCAGCATAATTATGCTGAGTAAATTTGTAATTGAGACATTATGTTGTTTTGTTTGTTCGTCATAACACGACTATATTCTTTCTTAGTAGTAAGTGAGACAATTGTTTGGAAAATACAGCAATAAAAGAATTCTAAATAACAATTTCATTGACAATAGCGTAATTACAAGTTACATAAATAAAAGAGATTACAATGAACGGATATACAAACAGATTTACAGGAATATTAATCGTGTTCTGTGTGATACCTTAGTCTCCTTAAGAACGATTCACCGCCTACCAAGGGTGTTGTAGGATGCGTCGGTGTCTTCCTCCCAGGGTTGGCTCAGCTAAACCCCAAGCCTCCGGAACACCTCCGTCGACTGCCTTGGCGAACTGAACGAACATGTCACAAGAACGATATATTAGAGTGACTTTAGGAATTCGTGAACTTTTAGTACAGAATGAAGAACGGACTGCCCATCATATACACCTCAAGTAGCCTTTGTAACAGCTAGGAATTGAATTCACAGCAATTGAATTGGGGAAAATTGCTGTATTGAACAGGAGCTTCAATTCTGTCATCAACCATACATTATGGGGTATTAAGCAGCTGAAAACTGCTGAAAATTGAAGGACCTCGTCTAGATACAGTGAGGGAAGTCTTTCGATTGCCTCAAAAGACCCTCTGAATGCCCTTATTTTCATTTACAATATCTGGAAATTTCCCAATAACAATCACATGGTTAGGCTGTCACCCCTCTTATCTCTGAGACAAATCTTGAGGGTCATGACTTAGTGAGCATAGCCTAACGCTTCTACCTATTGACTATTGCTAAACTAATACAAAGGCGAAACCAGAAATTGATTTTGCTCTGAGCTAATTCAAATTTTTTTTTTCGGTGGGCAAAAATAGTGTAAATAATATCCATACGGGCAATCTCTAATAAATAAGGCCTGTAATCTATTTCATGCAGTGCACATATTGATAGCATCATCATACCATTAACCTCGCATGTTGTGAATGCATGTCCAGATTGTAACGAATGAGGACATTAGATATCTATTACTTAAGAGTTAATGCAGTAGTATCTTTAACATGCACAATATAAAAAAGCGCTCCCGTAAAAACCCTTGGACATCAACTAATCTCATAACAAATCTTAAAAAATACTCCAGATTTTTTTCCCAATTATACTCCTATTTTAAACCTAAAAGAGTAAAATTTTAAGAATCAACATTTTAAATTTAAGCACACCAGCCAGTATTCTGTATCAACTAAATCAATAAAAATCTAAGTTCATCAGTCAGTGCTCTGCATTTAAGAATATAAGAGCAAATCTAAGCAAAACAGCCAGTGTTGCATTTAACAACATAAATACAATTCTAAGTACATCAGCCAGTGTTCTGCATAATACGAAAATACTTACGAATCTAAAGCCTCACGATTCGAATCCTTGAATAGTATTCGGGGAAATGAGAGGCCGGTCACATTTTTCTGTTGGGGTTTTGTGCCAACCATTTTTTGTCATGCTAATTCAGTCAACGCCCATTTTATAAATGCTTTTACTATTTTGCCATTGTCATATTTTTCACCCACAGAATTTACACCCCAAGAATTCACAACTCTCAGAATTCATACCTCCAAGAATTCACAGGCCCAAGAATTCACACCCAGTTCCATTCTTAGGGGTGTGAATTTTTTGGAGGGGATGTGAATTTTGGCGGGTGTGAATTTTGAAGGATGCAAAGAGTCCTTTACAGAATTCACACTCCCAAAATTTCATACACCTTTACTAAATTCACACCTCTCAGCAGAATTCACACCTCTCAAATTACATAAATATGTCTAAATACAAAATTCACACCTCCAAAAATTCACACCCAGTTCCATTCTTAGGAGTGTGAATTCTTCGGAGGAGGTGTGAATTTTGAAAGATGCAAAGAGTCTTTTACAGAATTCACACTCCCAAAATTTCATGGGCGCTGCTATTCGCAGCCCTCTATTTACTCCCATAGCCCGTTAAAATTTTTTAATTATACTCGACAGTTAGTTACCGAAATTGAGATATATTTTCAGCGTCCAATTACCGAAATATAGTATTTTTTTCAACAGATGTTTACCGAAAATGCATGTTCGGCAGTTGTTTACCGAAAGTTGAACATATTTTCGACATGTAGTTACCGAAATATAATCTTGTTTTCAACAGCAATTTACCGAAATGTTATTTATGATTTTCAACAATCATTTACCGAAATTTAATGGGCTACGGGAGTAAATAGAGGGCTGCGAATAGCGGCGCCCAATTTCATACACTTTTACTAAATTCACACGTCGCAGCAGAATTCACACTTCCCAAATTACACAAATGTCTAAATACAGAATTCACACATCATTTGCACAATTCACACTCCCAAATTGATCAATCCACACTTCTAAATACAGAATTCACTCCCCTACATTACACAATTCACACCTTTTTAACAAATAATTCAATGCAACTTTCACTCTTCATTCCATCGCCAAGTCACCGGATAAACCAAGCTCGAAAACAATAGAGGGGAGCAAATCAGCACTTTTACAATGTTTTCACTTCGACTGAACATACGTATTTACCTGTTCATTGTTCAATGAAAGCCTTTGAAATTTCTAACATAAACTGTACTACAATACTACTGCTAAAATTGTGCGAAATACTCTAGATCCAAAACAAGTACATTAAAACACGATGACCGCTACTGATAGATCCAAAACAATGGTCACAGATCACATTATTTTAGCAGAAATTTTCAATATGCAATTTTGCAAGTAAAAATAACTTGTACTCAACGTCGGAAATCGAGCAATCGCAACCTAATATAATAATATATTACAGTGGAACCCATACGAATGTGGTGGAGAAGATCTGGAGCATCGAGCTCACTGATTCTTCAAAGCCTTTACATCTGCATCTTGTTTGAGTAAACTCTCGTCCTCGAGAGCCATCTGGATCAGTGACGATCCAAGCCCCTCAACGATCGCGAGCATGATCTTTCTCATCTCCAGCCAGAAATCCTTCAGATCGACGGTCTTGCTCCCGTCGCAGTTGAACTTCTCGAAGATGGAGTCGTAGAGCCGCGCCAGCTCCTCCAGCGCCATCACCACGTCGACGCCGATGTGCGTCTCGAGGAGCCGGAATGACTCGAACGCCTTGCGCAGCTTGGATCAGGACAGGACGCCGTCGTGGTTGAGGTTGAGCGATGAGAACATCTCACGCTCTTAGGCTCTGTTCCAGAACGGGTTTAAGTTCTTATTTTTTGTCTAATAAGAAGGGTTGTTCCACAAAATGGTGAACAATTACTTATTTTTTAAGAAGATAATTTCAAGTTCAAAAATTATGTGCTTACGCAAATAATTTTCTTATGAATATGGATTTTATTTGATAGATCTCATTGAGATATTTAATACGGTGCAAAAAAAATTAAAAAATTACTTTTCATTTTCGTTATTTTTGAGTTTGAAAATGTGAAATAAACTGCTTATTTAAGTTTTGTGGAACAATCCTTCTTATTTTTCTTTGAAAAGTTACAATAAGTACTTATTTTATAAGAAGGTTTCTGGAACGGAGCCTTAATCTGCTTCTGCTTCTCGTCCATGGCTGATTCGGGGAGAGAGAGAGAGAGAGTAGAAGTTTTCTTTCTCTCTTCTCTGGCGGGTAATAAAGGTGAGGGTATTTGGGGTACTTCACTTAGAAAGGGGCTTATGTGGGTAGAGTTTGACATGGGGTGGACCTGGGTGGATAAACCAAAATGTTGCTGGTACAGCAGCTTTCTGTACAGATAGCACGTACAGCGGCCATTTGGGCTCGTCTTGGGTCCAACAAAGATAATCGGAGCCGCTCATTTTGTTCAATATATTTTTCTTAAGGTCCCTGCAAAAAATCAGCTCCATCAGACATCGTTAAGAGCGTTTGCGAAGCATTCAAAATTGCTTTAGAAATTTTTCTATGCAATTTTGGACGCTTCGTAAACGCTCTTATCGATGTCGGATGGAACTGATTTTTTGCAGAGACCTTAAGCAAAATATATTGAACAAAATGAGTGGCTCCGATTATCTTTGTTGGACCCGAGATGGGCCCAAACGAGCGTTGTACGCGCTGTCTGTGCAGAAAACTCTGTACCTGTAGCAGCATTCGTGGATAAAAGAGGACCGGCCAATAAGAACCCTAATTGTATTGGGAAAATGACGGTACATGACGTATTTTGATAATTAATATCTGTCAATGACATGCTAAAATATTTGTTAATACTGAAAATATCCTTGGCGGGTATTAATTATCAAAGCACGTCTTTGACCGGCATTTTCCCATTGTATTTTTGCATAAACGTAGAAATTAATGGGTTGGTGACTTGGTGGGTTGGGCTAAATAAATAAATGAGTTAGGCTAAAATTATTTGGATTAAAATTTTACATAAACTTTATTTATGAAAATTGATTTTGGTGCTCCAATTTTGTACGCAGGCGCTCTATTTTGTATATAACTTCACGTTAAAAGTTGGAGAGCGTACTTCCAAAATAGAGCGCGCTAAAATTAGCATCCTTTATTTATTTTTCTTTGATTTTCTGAAGTGGACCTGGGCTACACCCAAACCCACGGTGGGTGTACTCCTGCCCGGGGACCATGAACACTCTCAGAACACACACTCTCTCTCTCTGTCCCAATTTTGAAAAAAAATTCTTTCAGTCAAGAGATGTTTTAAAATTCGGACTATTGATTATCCGAAAGAGATTTGCCGCCTCTGTGAATAACGTGAATAAGTTTTTCTCCACGTACACAAATGCTCTTCCTTGAATACCGCTTTCTAGCACTTTGTTTGTCATCAGTTTTAAGAAAGTTGAAGTAGGTTTTTTTATTTTTTTTTATTTTTATCAGACCGTTCAAGTAGATTTAATTAGGAGGAATTCGGTTGCCAGGAGTCATAATTTCAATCTCACAATTGGTAAGTGTTAAGGGTATGCTCTTTGGGGTCTTGCTTCTAGATCCTATTTCATTGTTTGGTGCAAAATAGCGGTGAAAAGAAAGGGAAGTTGGAAAATTTTCATTTCCATTATTTAGTTGGAAGAAAAAAAGAGAAGAAAATAAAAATTTCAAGTTGAGTGAACAGTAAATTTTTCCTCTTATTTTCTGCCCATTTTCTTTTCCTTTCCTTTTCTCTAGGTTCCAAACAGAGCTTTAGTCCTTGTAGCTGACATTTCCCCCAATCTATTTTATTCTGAATTGTTAAACTTAATCATGTCCTTCTTGCAGAATAGGTACAGAAAATGAAAAGTTTGGCTTTGAGATAAAAACTTTGAGGCCAATGAAGTATGAACAAATAGCAGATTTGCTAAATGGTATTGCTGAGAGATTTAATTGGGAGAAAATAATGGAAGGTGACAACATTATTGGACTAAAACAGGTAAAATTTTATTCAATTTTGTTTATCAGAATTGGAAAACTTTTCTCGTGAATACCTTTCTTTGTTGTGGATGTTGATGCCTGATATATTTGGTTCAAAACCAATGAACGTGTTTTGCCTACTTGTTATTTCTGGATGCATTTCTCTGTTCTTGAAGTAGCACTTGACATGTTGATCTCTTCTACTTTTGGCGGATTCTCAAGAGCTTCTTCACATTAAATGTTGTGCAGGGAAAGCAAAGCATATCATTAGAACCTGGAGGCCAATTCGAGCTCAGTGGCGCTCCTTTGGAAACGTTACATCAAACATGTGCAGAGGTTAATTCACACCTTTATCAGGTATGTCGAAGTGTTTTACTCTAAGCATATAGGTAATGTGTAATTGTTCTATTGACGAGTCTTCAAAGATTTATGCTTTCATGTCAAAATGATTAGTTGTTTGTTTTAATTCTTTTTTTTTACTAATTGCTAAGCCTTTGGGTATGATGGTTCTTTACCGGCTAGACGGCTAAGCAACTTAGTACTTTGATCACATTTATGATTATAATTAAGGAACACTGGACAAACCCTATTTCAGGATCATTTGTGAGGTTAAGAATAGACATAGGTAATGATATATATACTCACAAGTTGTTCGTTTGAGTTTGTATGATTTCGATTGTTAGTAACTCCGAAGCAGTAATGAACTTTTCCATCCTGGAGGCTTAACCGCAAGTTTATTGTACTATCCAAATAAGAGCAGCGAGAGAGCATTGGATGCATAAATTTTCTGAAAATTTGACGTTGGAGATGAGTTTCTGGTGTTACAACTGAGTTTCCAGTATTTACCAGGTCGCTGGTTGTGCTCTGCAGCCCTTATTGGTGGAAACGAATCATCTACTATTCAATTGAGTCATTCAATGTATATTGGGCCCAAGTGATGTGATGTACTCTTTTCCGTTACTCCATACAAATTAGGCCTTGAGCACGCAGTGGCGGGTTGATGCATCGGACAAACTCCCAACAAGTACAATAAACGGGGAGAAAAACAAAGAGTTGGATCGACTTAATACAGGAATTCTAGTCACTTTCCAACAATGTCTATCCGCATGCAGAGCCCAAATTTAAGCCCAACATATCGAGTTTCCTGTGCCAGTTTCTTGTGTGAATTCTCCAGTCTACCTTCTAATAGTTGAAAAGGCAGGAATGCTGTCATGAATCATTTCTACATTTTTGTGGTGCTTGTTAGCTTTTTTCTCCTTGCATCGTGTAATACTAGTATTTTTAGGTTGATTTTTGAATTTTATTCTTCTTCTTGTTACATAGCCATATTATTTTATGCTTCTCCTTAGACACATGACAATGCTCTCTCACTCCCTCTCGCCAGAAATATTTCCCTGCACGGTTGTTTAAGACAGAAACATGTACTAAATTGGACGTTACCGGTGCCTTTTCCATTTACATTGATGAGCAGGTCAAAGCTGTTGCAGAGGAAATGGGAATTGGATTCCTGGGAATTGGTTTCCAGCCTAAATGGGGCGTAAACGACATACCTGTAATGCCCAAGGTATCACCTCTTGGTACTTCCACCTTTTGGGTTAGGACATTTGTCGTGTGCTGCAGGATCTCTTACTTCTCAGCTCCACTGCTAAATGTTGAATTCTATCAGAGGTTGAAAGTTAAATCTTGCAACCAACAGTGGCTGGTAAGGAAGCATCAAGGAAAATAGGCAAAGAAAGTAGTTAAGAGGAATAAGAAAAGAGAGGGAGAATTCTAGGCACTCTCACTAAATTCTCAAGCGATCAGACCTAAGAAAAGGTGCATCACAGACCACATATAATAGCGAGCCAAACATTTTTCATTCATGATCCCCAATTAGCTTAAGCAGCACAAATATATAGAGGGCTAATTGGTGGCCAAGAGAGCTTCCAAACTGAGAGCATGTGAGAATCGGTGGTTGTATGCGGGGTTTTATTTGGTGTCTCTAGTATTGTTGACCAATGGAATACCCTTGAAAAATTGCATCCATTTTATGCCAAGTTCCGAGAAAGTTGATGATAGAGGTTTCTCAGGACTTAGGGCATCTAGATTGCGAAATTCTTCGGGCTGGACATGAAATAGGAAGGAGAGTACAAATAAAACACATGCCTGACAGATACAGATTGGACTGGCTGTCCACAGAAGTAGTTGATGTTTCCTTGTGGAAGTTAGTTTTACACATATCTCTCAACCCTGCATCTTTTTTATCTATACCAATTTCATGTTCTGTGCTCTCTCGCTATCGGACTAGAAAGGAGCCATTATCTTAGCTTTTTTTTAATAGGTATAGGAGAAATTGTATTTCTCATTGTATAAAACCTGTAATTCTTGGTGTTTGCTCAAGGTTAACTTTAGTGAATTGCTAGTAGAGACTCACCTTTACGCTTGCCTTCGACGAAGTGAGAAACTCTGAGCCATTTAGTAGTCATGTTAAGCTTTTGATCTTTCTTTCTGTTTCTGATCTAAGGCTTTTGTTGAAAGAACCACATCATACTGATTTCTTCTTCTTCTTCTTATTTTTTGATATATTGCTTTACATCTGTACAGTCTCATTCCATCGGGTCACGATTCCTTCATCATTTGATCATTTTATTTTCTAAGTGTTGAATTTTTATGCTAATTCCCATGCCATTTTGTCCTACAAAACTATTATGATGTTTGTTTTCTTATGCCATTTATTCAAACGTAGAATACTTCTATTACCTGTGTGTACTGACATAGTTTTTTGGCTCAGGGAAGATATGAAATAATTAGGAATTACGTGCCTAAAGTTGGTTCTCTGGGACTTGATGTGATGTACCGGACATGCACCGTTCAGGTACAGGAAATGTAAATGTAACAGTTTTTGTGTGGTGGTTTTCTTAAAATCAAGACTCTTGAAGAAACTGACCATTTTTGTTTATCCTAATAATAGGCTTGTTCTGAATGAGAAATGATGGATATCTTTTCTGGCTTTAATAGGTCAATTTGGACTTCAGTTCTGAGGTCGACATGATCAAGAAATTTCGTGCTAGTCTTGCCTTGCAGCCTGTATGAAACCTTTCTCCTCCTTGTTTTTCCTTTGGTTCCCTAGAATCTAACGAGCATAGTTAATGAGACAGATCGCAACAGCACTGTTTGCCAATTCGCCTTTCACTGAAGGAAAGCCGAATGGTTATCTTAGTATGAGAAGGTTACCATAACTTACCTTCTACTCATCAATTTTCACGTTGCAGCAATTTCCCACTGGGTTTAACAGTTTCCTGTATGTTTCACCAGTCAAGTCTGGACTGATTACGATAACAATCGCACTGGCATGCTTCCCTTTGTTTTTGATGACTCCTTTGGGTAAGTTTACATTTTCTTTAGAACATTGTACTGTATGTGTTGATATTTTCTGGGGTCTCTTCTAGAATGTAGAATGGTTTTATAAAGCTGGGTTGATGAATAATTACCTAAGCACAAGAGGTATACACAAATTAAATGTTGGATGAATGGAAATCTTTTTTCTTTTAATAATAATCCTAAGTAGGGAATATTTGTTATGGTGAATAAGTTGATGGCTTTGTATCTATCTGTGCTCTATCATTCAGAAAGATGAAGATTGGATCAGCCATGGCCCATGAGAATACTCTGCCATCTATTTAATTGGTTTAGTTCTTTTTATTACTTGTTCCTTCCAGTTTAGCACTAAAAATTTAAAAAACCTATGTTGTTTCTTTTAGTATCTTTAAATAGTCTGACCAATAATAGCAATGATAAACCCTTACATTTTCTTTTCTGGGCATAGGTTTGAACAGTATGTAGATTATGCGCTTGATGTGCCGATGTATTTCGTCTATCAGAAGAAGAAGTATATTGATTGTTGTGGATTGTCCTTCCGGGTTATCATCTACCTTTGTTAATTTCTGAACTGATTTTAGGCTCTCTCTATATATCAACTTTGCGATTTTGGCCTTTTACATTTTGCTTAATATATCTTTAATGCTTCGCTTGTGATGATGTTGCAGGACTTCATGTCCGGAAAACTTTCTCCCATTCCTGGTGAATTGGCAACCCTCAATGATTGGGAGAATCATTTGGCAACAATATATCCCGAGGTTTGTGGTTGCTGAAGAGATAACTTTAGGAAAGTTCCCAGTATTTTGTTATGTTTCTCGCTAAAAGCCATAGTCTTCTTATCCCATGCAGGTCAGGTTAAAGAGATACTTGGAGATGAGAGGAGCTGATGGGGGCCCTTGGAGGAGTTTATGTGCATTGCCTGCATTTTGGGTATTTTGCCTCTTTGACCTGTACTCTTATAATAAACACATTTTGTGCAGAACTTCTCCCCGAATTAAACTTGCTGCTATCAGGATTGTTAAGAGAATGATACGATGTGTTGATTTGATTTCTTGTCAATGCTAATTTAGCCATTTTGTCAGGATTATGAATTTGCATACCGTAATTTTTTTGTAGGTTTCATTGAGTACACAAGATTAGATAGAAATGAAAGTGTTAATTGACTACTATACTACCATACATTTCGAAAAATCTATTCATTGTCATCTCATTCCATTTGTTAGCTGATTAATTGTCACTCTATATATCTGATACTTTTGTTTCTTATCAAAACTCTATCTGATACTTGACAGCTTGCATTGCTGAAATGATGATTTCTCTGGTTAGATGTAGTTACATATGATGTGGATATTTATATTTCAGGTGGGTATATTGTACGATGAGGTTTCTCTACAAAGTGTGCTAGACATTACAGCTGATTGGACCCCAGAAGAACGACAAATGTTGAGAAATAAGGTACATATATAAGCCTATTTCTATGCAAAAAGGATGGTACTCATGCTGCTATGATCTGCATCTTAAATGTTTATGCATTTCCGACTATACAATAAAAGTCATTGAGGAGTTGTTGAATGATAAGCTAGAAATGAAGGATGCGTGGTTTGGATCTTGCAGTTTATGGAATTTTGACAATCAAGTGGTTAGGATAGAGTTATATATCTGAGATGGGATTCAACTCCATCTGATATATGTGTACATTATGAAACTTACAGTTGTTTTGATTTCTGTAGTAGTGTGGTTGATTACTAGAAATATCTATTCAATATTCATTAACAAAGAACACAAATGTGATTCCAAATGATAATTCATAGGTACCAAAGAGTGGCCTAAAGACTCCATTTAGAGATGGATTGCTGAGGCATGTAGCAGAAGAAGTTGTAAAGTTGGCAAAGGTGACTTGGGATACTTGTGCTATTTTCGTCATAGATGCCGAAAACCATGCCGATGATATTACAATACACGGTTTCTGTATTCTTTTGCAGGATGGGTTGGAAAGGAGAGGCTTCAAGGAATCAGGATTTTTAAATGAAGTGGTTGAGGTGGTTAGAACAGGTAAACTTAACCAGGTCTATTAAAGATGGCATACTAAAATATCCGTTTTTCGAGTTTTCATGGTGTTGGAAACTTGGGAGTGGGTTGGTAGTTGGGGAAGATGCCAACCACTTATTTTGAGATCTGAGGGGTGGATGGAAATCATATGCTTTGTATTCTATTTCTTTTTGCACCCGAGAAACTGGTTAGTTGTGCGCTTGCTTGTGGGGGGTGTCATCACTTACTGTCCTCTCTCCTTTTTGTTCTCCAGTATTCGTTGTCTGTTGATCACACAACCATTCTCGAGGTGCCTTTGAATATAAATATTTATCTTTGTATGTTTGTTTCCAAATATTTTGATGCATGTGTGCTGCTTGCACATTTGCAAGATAGGGAACATATCGAAAACGAGGAAAAAGGGTTGGATGCAGCATGGGATCTGATAGCGGTGGTTGTTCAAGTGAATTGGATAGATGGATAGAGGGATAGATCTGTACACGGATAATCGTATATACATGAGACACAGGGACAGCAAGTGGGTGAAAGACATGAGAAAGAGAAAGGGGGATGGCATTCGTGTTGGATTCAGCAGTGGGGGGTGGTAGCCCACTTTGGTGGATTGATGATTGCTGGGATGTGTGTACGTATGAGGTGGAACAAGTTTTCGATCTGAGTGATTATCCTCATCAACCGTATACTAGAAAGACATTTATTGGTTACAAAATTTGTAACATCTTATAAGTAAGAGAACCATCTCCGCGGGTATAAGTTGCACCCCGGTCCTTGCTGACTGCCATCATAGTTTTACTATATTTGCTTACCTATCAAAGAGAAATATAAAGCGGTCACTCCCAAAACAGATCTCCTCCTTAATGTCGCAGGAGTACATGTTTTTGCCGTGATTCTATTGTCTAAAACGGGAGGTCGATCTGAGATGGTGTGCTTCTTTTTCTGGACCATTATCCTAATGGATGCATTACTGAGCTAGCTGATTTGATTTTTGTTGTTTTGGCAGGAGTAACACCAGCCGAGAAGCTTTTGGAGATGTATCACGGAAAGTGGGGGGGACAATCCGTTGATCCTATTTTTGAGGAGCTGCTATACTGACAGGTAAATTAAAATGTATCGTCCAGCCGGCGCTTCATGGGCAAGGTTCAAATGTTTAGGTTGTAACGTCGATTGTTGTTGTCCTGACAGAATCATTTTCGGTCTACACCGTCCGGCGCTTCATGGGCAAGGTTCATCCCAATGTTTAGGTTGTAACGTCGATTGTTGTTGTCTTGACAGAATCATTTTCTGTTGATAACCCCCGGACTCCGATTTTAGAGGAATAATCTGGATGTCTATCCTTGGCACGAAGCTAAGCTTTTCAAGCAACTCATTTTCTAAATGTTTGTTTTCGGCGGTGGTGGAGTCAGGATTTTGGCCCAGGGGAGCCAGTTTAATAGACTCTTATTTTTTATCGGAACGTGTATTTCTTATATTATAAAGTTTTTGTTTTTCAATACATTACATTGGTGCATTGAGATGATTCTAGCCTAATGTAATTAAAGTAAAACAATCATTTTGTTTTTTTCGTCTAGGCTACTTCAATAGTCATATGTTTATTTTTCATTTATGAAAGAAATTGAGAAATGAAAATGTTCAAAAAAAGAAAAAAACAAATTTTTTTTTTATCAAATCAAACCAAAACTATTAAGATTATATGAAGTTATACACAAATAACTATTATTAATACTCCAAATCAGGTATATACAAAATAAGAAATTTAAAACTCGGCAGCTCGAGAGAGGCTGGGGCTCCCCGGCCCCAATATAGCCCCCGCCCCTAGTTTTCGATCGGCCATATCTAGCAATTGACTAAAAATGTCAAACCATTCTTTGGAATTGTCCGTGCTTGAAGACACAACGCAATGTAGTACTCCCTCCATCACTTTTTAAATATCCACTACGGTTTTGCGTATCATTTTCAATTACATATATCTCAATTCCTACAAAGCAAGGAAGGAGTTACATTCCAATTCCTGCATAAAGAAAAAAATCACTGGAATTAGGAAATTTCCCCCATGAACACACTCTATCTTTAATATGAGCCACTATAATGGAAAGAACATCTTCAGAAGTGCAGGATTTTTGAGAGAAGATCCTAGCATTTTGTTCCAGCCAAATGTAATAGAGTGTAGCCGCCAAAGATTCTAGGCCCTAGCTGTTATTTTCAGTCAATCTTTCAAGGCTACAATTAATTTTCAACTTTGAAAGTTCAAGCCTGGCTAATATTCCACGACTTTTACGTTATAGCAACTAAAGCATGATCTCAGCTATTGTAAATATAGAAATGACACGTGCCTGAAAACACGCACGAATGTAATTCAGCTTCAACTTAAACGGAGAAACACCTGATTGATCAACTTGAATTTAAGTACCATAAAGAAGAAGAAAACAACAACTGCAAGTGGACCATCCGAGTTGAAACAAAAGAAAAATATCTCTTTGTGCAAAAAAAAAAAAAACCTATCTTTACGTGAAAAGCCGAAGTCTCCAATCACGTTATAAGAATTTAAATTCAATCAAAAAAATATACTCTATATCGGGTCAACATTCGTAAAACCCAGCCCGAAAAAAAAAAAGGCAACATCTCCAATCACGTTATAATCAGTCTTGTAAAACAATGATACTTGGGAGAAAACGTTGAACTAATAAGGACCAATCTACATTTATACTAATTCACACCATCAACCATTCCTACTAACTCTAAAAAATGAGAATATATTGCAAGATGCACTATGAAAGACCATTTCAGAGTCAAAACACATGAGAAAATGAATGGGAAAAAAAAAAGAAGAACTTATACAAAATCCCCACACTGATACTTCAAAGCTCCACTTCTGGTTCAACCTTCTAAATCTAACAAACAAACTGCGAAATTTCACCAACTCATAAAAGAAATATAAAGCATTAAGAGCGGAACTCAATGAATGACAAATTAGAAGCTTACAAGAATTCTAAGAGAGTCACATAACCAAATGAAGATAAATCGCCATCAATTTGAAGTTGTTCAGTTGCTTGCGTGCTCTGTTCGGTTTTTTTCATGGGCCTAATGAATATAAATCTCCCTATTATTGGGTTATTTTGGTGGGATTGATCTAAACGCTGGTTTTGCAGATTTCATACCACCTTTATTTCAACACGTCCCTTTAGTATTTATTTTCAGATTCTATTTAACAATCCCCTGCGTCTCCTTAGCTCAAGTTTTGAAGAATGTGTGCTCTGTTTGGTTGAGTTTTCACAATCAAGTTTGTAGAAATGCTTTTGCAAGTAGCTAGGGGTGCAAGTGAGTTGAGCCGAGCTTAGGGTATTCAAGCTTGTCTTGTTTAAAATTCAGTTAGCTCGAGCTCGATTAGTATTTAATAACTCTAGCTCGGTTCGAGTACTAAACGCGCCTTTATATATGAGCCGAGCTCATACATACAAGCAAAATACATAGAGCAGAGCTCCTATAAATGAGTCGAGCCCATACTCTTACGGAATCCCTTAGTATAGACCTATTGTTGTGTCTGGTCTGGAGACAGGGTACCCAACTCATGATTCAAACTACTATCCGTTTCCGCTGCCAGGTTCTGCACTCTCTATTATGGGCTGTCCACCCGTATGACGGGGTGAAAAATAACGAGCTTTGCTCAGTTGGCCTTGCTACGAGAAGCTAGCCTAGCCTGACGAAAGCGCTAATGCGTGTTCTTCGAATGTTGCATTTGTGTTATGTTGCTTGTCTGTTCTTCTACTGCTTTAGTTTGGTAGGATTGATCTAAACAGTCTGTATGCAAATTTTGTACTACCGATACTTCTACAGTTACTTCAGTATTACTTCCAGATTTTATTCAGTAATCTCCTGCCGTCTGGAAAGTCTTTCACAGCGAGTCGAACTTCATGGTGTCAGAGCTTGGCTCGTTTAAGCAAACCGAGTCCATACATACAAGTTGAGTTCATCTACACGAGGGGAGTTATAAAATACGAGCCGAGCTTTTCTAAACGAATTGGGCTTTGCTGTTCTTTCCCAACTAAATTTAAAAAGGCTGTAGCTGTATCACATCCAGATGATACATCGAGATGTCCGTTCGTTCTCTGCCCCCAATGAGATGGAGAATTTCAAACACCCAATTTAAACTTTTGGTTCCTTAATCTTGCTCGAAGTTTGGCCCGGCTTGCGTTGTTCCAGCAACCGAACAACCGGTGGAGAGCACCTCAGTATATGATCGCCCGCAGTACGAGCAAAGAATTTCGTTGCCGAACTTTCGAAGGCTCGTGGTTTCTTCGGATGCATCCCATATCAAACTTGATTAATCAAGCTAGTGCTAAAATTCCCAGGAGTCTTTAATCATTCACTACAAGAGAAGGTTACAAATCAGCATCAGAGGAAAATCATGGACAGCATTCTAAAGATTGGCTAAGCTCAATTCAATGCTCATACTTTTTGACTACGCTCAAAAAAAAAAAAAAAAAAATCTTTTTCGTTTTGTGTGTTTTGTTCGTCTTTTCTGAATTTTTGTTAGATTCGCATCATATTTTTGGATTAATTATTCGTCTCAACGAAAGGAATCAAAAAAGGATTAAAATGTAGGCCGATGTTGAAAAAAATTCATGTAAGACAACGCTTTAGACTAAAAAAACAGCTGTTTGGTATTTTTTTTGTCTTTAGTGAATTTTTTTTTTTTTTGCTTTTGGTTATAATTTTTTACTTTTTTAGACTCATCTCGTCAAGACGTATAAGTAATCCCAAAAATCACAATAAAAAGCTCAACAAAAAGTTATGAAAAGTAAAAAGAATACCAAAAAAAAAATTTAGCAAAATTTTTACAAGAATGCAAAAAGGTCAAGAGTTCGAGTCTTTCCAATTGCGTGTGGTGTTTTTCTCCTTGTATTTGTTAGGATTATTTTCCCCCTTAATGGCCCCTAATGAGGCCTTATTGGGTTGGGTTTATAGTGATTGTGATCTTTTTATGGGCTTATTATCTTGTTGGTGACATCTTTTGCTAAAAAGTGGTTATTTCTCAAAATACTTTGGTAAAAGTAAAAAAAAATTACTTTTCCGTTTCCTCTCGTGCATACGAATCAATAACCCACAAAAATTTAGCTCAAAACTAACAAATGAAAAAAAATTAAATAAAAACAAAACTCCTAAATTTAAGTTAAGTTCAAGAGAACAGAGTATGAGAAAATTTCTTTTATATCCCTTCTACTTTGACCAAAAATTCATTTTGGTTCTTCGCCTTTCAATTGCAGCCTAAAAATACTTCAACTTTCCAATTTTTTTTAATGTCATCTTTTAGGGATATATACATATGTACACGAAAAATAGGGAAACACCCTATACACATCGGATGCCATTGATTCCCGCGTTGGCCCCCTCGTCTTTTTTCTATAGAATTTTTGAACGGCTCAAATTGGCCGTCCGGTGGCCTGAGACGGCTCGGCGCAGCCGTCGGTCCCTATAGTAGGACTCAAAGAAAATGGATTCCTTCTAAAGGATGACATTGAAAAAAATTGGAAAGTCAAAGTATTTTTATGCCGAAATTGAAAGGTGAAGGACTAAAATAAATTTTTGATCAAAATCGAAGGGATATAAAAGAAATTTTCCCAAAGGGTATACTATAACTTTTATTTTTGGATGACAGATTATTGTACAATTCATATCATAGTTTTTATGATTGCTGGTGAGAAGCAGCCAGAAAAGCCCAGTCACGTCCCCATAGAAGCACACGCGGTTACTTTCCAAACTACCAAAAAAAAACAAGATGCACACGGTTGCTTCACTGATTTCCATATCCATACTAATAATAAAGCCGACTTTTTAGGTTTTATCTTGAATCTTTTAAAAAATATTAGGGTAAAAGTTAAAAAAATTTACATTTTCGATTTTTCTCGTCGAGACAAATCAATAATTCACAAACGTTTGTTACGAAACGAACAAATGCAAAAAAAAAATAAATTAAATAAAGACAAAACAAAAAACTCAAAAAGAACTACTTTTGAGGAACAAGGTCAAAGTGGTAGTATTATCTTCAAGTGGGGAAGCCCAACATGTTACTCCTGTGTAGCATCAATAGGACAATTTTAGGGAATTTCTTGGTATCTTACCAGGTTCAAAGTTATCTTATTTGCAATTTCAATCAATATTCAACTTCCAACTTGCCAATGGACTGCTCTAGTCTAGTTGGCATCTCTTGGCCTCCCATATAAGATTCGAGTTTCGTCGTGGGCGTTTGAGATTCAAGACTATCGATAGTCTCTGCAATCTTTTGTGGACTAATTTACTAACACTTTGCTAACTTGGCTGATATAAAAAAACAATTTGGTTGTGTTTGGTCAAGACCGATATATGATGTTCAAATTCTAATCACAAATGATCGGTTTTACTAACCGCCAATCAAATACTCATATCATGTCAAAAAAGTTAATTTGAATTTATAAAATTCAACATACATATGTTTGCAGGTATCATTAGTACTGTACTTGTTTTGCACATATATCATCCATTGTCATATGCACGAGCGTAAGCATTTTGTAAAGATGTATGCAAGGGCACAATCAGAAATGTAATCTGCCCTCGGCTGAAATGGATTCGTGAGTGAAATGGATTGGGCTAAATTTTACGTATCATTTTTTTGTTTTATTTCAAAGTTGGCCTGGGTTATAGCCCACCCTTTTATACTCATAATTTTCGCCCTTGGATGTATGGCTCTTCAAAGGGTGAACTAGTTAATCCTATATCTCTAAGGGCTAGCCTGAAAATAAGTGCAGTGGCTGAGTTAGGATTTGTAAGCCCTTAGAAAATAAGTGCAGTGGCTGAGTTAGGATTTGTAAATGGGAGGGGCCAAACTAAGAAGGAAAAAAAGGGCAACAGAAATAATCTTTTGAGTATTTATTTAAGTTTATTAAAAATAGAGTTTAGAATTCAATTAAGTAAATTTAAAAAAAGTCCTGACTATTGAAATCATAAAATGGGTGAATTTTTTTCTTCAAAAAGAAATTTTTTAAAGTGGCTATGAGAGTGAGATTCCACCTTCTTTTTTTTTTAATCGGGAGTTTTATTCTACTTCGCATGTGGCAAATGAAGTGACAGTCAAGTGGTGGACGTTCTATACTCTTTGCACTAGATGAGGGTTCAAACCCCCGAGGCTCATCCCCTTTCCCCTAGATTAGTAGTTGTAGAATAGGATTTGTCTTGTCGGGAAAAAAAATAAAAATTGGGGGCCGTGGCTACCCATTCCATACATAGCTCCGCCCCTGAATAAGTGGATGTACGAAATTCTTGGAATATGAGTGATAAAAATTTATAGGGCAGTGATTGTTTTGATTGGGATTGTGACACACATTTCTTGTTTTGTCCAAAACAAGAAGCTTAATGTACCAGGACACAGGCCATATGTGTTGAGACATGAATTCCCATCCGAAATGACAACATCAAACACTGGACTTTCATGTCGATCCCCACAATATTACTACATGATCGATCTCCAATTCCACCATCAAATCTCCTAAACAAACAGGTCCTATTAAATTAGGACTCTACAGAGTCCCTTGTCAAGAAAAGGTGAGAGAAACCAATCAACATCTACAAGGTTTAATCCCAAGGAGTTTGACTAAAGTAATAAGTGTTTGTCCTCTATAAAATCGCATGTTCGAATTTTACGGAAGCTAAACATTTCAAAACGGTATCAAAGAGTTTGTCCGGTCGTTATCTTTAGAATTCTAAAATTAGTTGAGATACGAACAAGCTGATACGAATATCCAATTATTACCGACCGAGTTTTGTTTTGGATTGTTAAAAAGATGTGTGCAGTGCATGCACCTAGTCGTGATCGCATGTGGTTCTCGACCATAATGATTGGAGTATCTTTTGGGGGCCGCCACATTTTGTTTTGAATCATTGCCCGGCACTACTTCTGGATAAATTAACACACGGACCTATCATTAGTAGTCATTGATTACATAAGCACGTCAAAAACAAATGAAAAGTCACCCTTGTGGCCCCATCAACCTAGACACGAGCCATGACCCTTGAGGTCTATTAGATCGTTTTATCCTGGGAGACACGCGACCAAAAACTCCAAGGCACCGTGGGAGGGACCGAATTTGTCTTACGGAAAGTATGATTCATGTTAAATCACGTCGTGCCTCACTCTATAATATTTCTGTAATCCATTTTCGATTCGGTTTATCCGTAATCCGTCAGTTTCAATCACATTTTTTGTACTCGTTTTGGTAAGTTAGCATTCAATTTGAGTTTGAATTCTTCAGTTTTTAGAAAAACGTGTTTACAACATCCTTAGCACCTGGGTGAACCCTTTTATCCATTTCAAACAGTCAAATTCCATGAACCTCAAAGAGGTTTTGCATGGCCAAGTGATTACGAGAAAGTAATAAGTGTTTCTCTATGAGGTCACAAGTTCCATTTTCATAGAGGTCAATATTCTAAACCTCTAGGGTCCTGAAATTAGTCAAGGTGCACGCAACTGACCTGGACATCCAGTTATCAAAAAAAAATTCAAATTCCAACACTCTATAAAGAATTAGAGCACATGATGCGTCATTACATACCTCATCATGCTTCAATCGAAATTATGAAAGTTGGATTAGTGGTTTGTGCAATTACGGTTGCGGGTTGCCTCTCGAGGGGAAAAAAAGGTAATACTTCAACGTAATTATGAAAGTTGGAGTGTATGGAGGAAAAAAACAATACAGGGAGTGTGTGCTGTGCAGCTTCGTGCTGCACAGCGTGCTGCACGGCCTCCGGCGAGACTTTTCCGGCATCGGTCCGACGATCGGAGACGTTCACCGCGTAGAGCTCGTCGAGTTCTACATGTGCACCAAAAATCAGCTCGATCAAATATCGTTAAAGGCCTCATCGGAACATATATAACTTGAAAAAAAACGAATCCTAATGGATACAAAACATTGGATCAAAACCACTAAATCCATTTTTTTCAAGTTATATATGTTCGGATGAAGCCCTTAAAGATATTTTATCGAGCTGATTTTTGATGCTCATGTAGAACTCGACGAGTTCTATGCGGTGAACGTCTCCGATCGTCGGACCGATGCCGGAAAAGCCTCGCCGAAGGCCGTGCAGCACGCTGTGCAGCACGAAGCTGCACAGCACACACCCCCTGTCCAAAAAAACACTAGTACTATTTGAGAAGGGGGCGACTATTTGCAGCACTGTATTTTCTCCCTTAGCCCACTACATTTCAGTAATAGTTGTTGAAAATCATACATAGCATTTCGGTAAATAGCTATTGAAAACAAGATTATATTTTGGTAACTACATGTCGAAAATATGTTCAACTTTCGGTAAACAACTGCCGAACATACATTTTCGATAAATAGCTGTTGAAAAAAATATTATATTTCGGTAATTGTACACTGAAAATGTATCTAAATTTCGGTAACTAACTGTCGAGTATAATTGAAAAATTTTAACGGGCTAAGGAAGAAAATACGGGATTGCTAATAGTCGCCCCTTTGTGAAAAAAATTAATTAACATGCTGAGTACATAATTAGAACTATTTTTCATTTCTCAAAAATCTCCTTCTATTGGATAAAAAGCCCCTGAATTTTGCAGATATAACAAAAATCTTCTTTAGTTCAAGTTTAATTTGCGATGGTTGGTAGAAAGTAGCAGTAAAATGAAGGATTTTTTTTTTAGGGAGGGCAAGAGGGTAATTTCACATATCAAACTCACCTAGGCAATTGCTGACTAGGGAGAGGTAGAGTGAACCCTTTAAACACACACACACAAATCCAAACTCCCGATGTGGGAGCCAGCCCATCTGACGCAGGCCCAAGAGCCTTGTCGCGAAATGCAGCACAACGACAGCGGGCCCAAGGGGCGTACACCAGAGGTCGGATCCCTCCACAACGGGTGGGCACGACTTAGTTTGTAAAATGAAGGATGGTAACTTGTATTATCTACAAAACACAGTGGTGTGAGTTCCACTCAAAAGACACGTTGTAACGGCTAGGATTGAATTGATCTACTGGCTGATATGTGAACTCCTATTCTTAAGAATGTACCCACACTCTTTCAAATATATTACAAAAACGCTATCAGTTTGTTTTTTTCCTCTACCAACCAGCTTCTATTGTGTTGATAAAAAAAATTTAAAAAAAAACTTAGTCGACATTTGGGTTTCCCCTAGTAATCTGCATCATTGACCAGGAGTTGAGTTTTGTTCACCATTCACTTAAGAGGGTGAATATTACCCTCCTTCCTATTGGTTGAAATGGTATGGATTTCATCACAAAGTGATGTCATGCTTACCAAAAAGTGTATTGCGGGGGTGAAACCTACACCATTTTCAACTAGTAAGAGAGAGGGTAAATGTCCACCTTCTTTTAAGGAGGGTGAACAAAATTACACTCAAAAGAAAAGGGTTTCCTGGTAATCTTTTCTCTCTCTTTCTCTCTCTCTCTCTCAGATTTACTCCGACGAAATCCACCTCTTTCATTGATGTGACCGGCGACGAATTCCACCCTAGTCATTGCTGTCATCGGCAACGGATTCCATCAAGGTCTCGACGTCAAGAAACGTTACTTATATTAGACCACTTAAAAACATTACGTATTTCTGAGTGCATAGAATTACCGAGTGGTGCATTAAGAATCCATGATTTCTAACCATTTCTTCTCGGCACAACTCTCCCAAATCAGATGCGAAACCCCCAAATATCAC
This sequence comes from Rhododendron vialii, assembly GCF_030253575.1. NCBI lineage: Eukaryota > Viridiplantae > Streptophyta > Magnoliopsida > Ericales > Ericaceae > Rhododendron > Rhododendron vialii. The sequence goes on along the minus strand of NC_080558.1, from coordinate 44,285,171 downwards.
TAAAAATTTTGAACTGAAACTTTTTCTTTGTTATTTTAACTAAAACTACACAAAGTTTGTGAGATTAGATTCTACTAGCTGGGAAGGTAAAGCCAATCAAAAAAGAAGATCAAAAATGAAAAAGAAGAATATATAGGCTATCATAAGGAGACAAGGAGTAAGGACGGCAGGAATGCCAGGAACTATAAACGCTTGATGCTTGAGGAGTCGGGGGGGGGGGGGGGGGGGGGGAGAAAGACAACAATCAACGGCCGTGGACGGAAAATACTTGCACACGGAATTCTTTGAGGCCTCTTTTTTACTATCTCCAACTCTCCACCTCTACCAAGTAAGTTTTTTATTATCTTTGCCAAAAGATAAAAGAAAGTCAATTGATGTGTTGAATTACTTGAAGACATTGGATGGTTGTTTCCCGAATGCATGGATTGCATACAGAATATTGTTGACTATACCGCTTACAGTTGCATTGGGGGAAAGAAGCTTTTCAAGTTGAAATTAATCAAAAATTATCTTTGGTCAACCATGTCTTAAGAAAGATTAAATGGATTGGCTATGTTGTCTATCAAGAAAGAGTTGGTGAAGAAGCTTGACTATGGAGACTTAATCAGTGTGTTTGCAGCAAAAGTGCGAGAAGAATAATTTTCAAATGATGGATTTTGAGGTATGGTAAATCTTTTGTATTGGTTTTTTTTTTTTTTTTTCTAACTCTTTGTAGACCATTTTTATATGAAAAATATAGGGTGGCCTCATTCAAAAGGTTCGCTTCCGGCCTTCAAAACTTATGAGCCGGCCCTGCTCAGTGCTACTATGTAATGTAAAAAGTTTATCACACATTTACCAAGCTTTGTCTGCTACACCAAAATTATACACTATGTTGATGAAATATTAACCAACGATTGATCCACTACTGCAATCAATTTATCGTTCCGAAAGTTGTAAGATGGACTATCCATAACATTTCATTGAACATGTGAAATGCAAGTAGAAATGGGGGATTAAGGGTGTTCACAAAGGCACACGGAATTTTGTGATATCAGGGGAGCAATTTATCTATTCTCAACAAGTGTTTCAATCAAGAAATTGATGGAAGGTTTTAAAAGGTAATATAGATACCGAATTTTGCAAGGAAACCCGATGCCTCCTTCGGAAAACTGTTGCCGGTTCGGTAACCCAGTGCGCTCTTCGGGATCCTTCGGGAAACCGATATTTCCTACTGGCGATTTCGTTACAAAATGCTTTTCTCCGTTCCATTTTCACCGCATGCAAAGGATCCCAGATCCCAATTTCTCTTCTCAAATTACTCTCAAATACAGACGCTCGTAATCTAGAACGGGAAAGAACACATATTCCACTGAAGTAACCATGAGTAGCAGTACCCAATTTCTGTATCAACGAAACCCCAACGGAAGATTGAAACTTGGAAAGCAAAAAGAAAATGCATCCAAGCCAAAGAATTAGAGAACCGATTACGTCGAATTTGAAGCATGGAACCCAGGGAAAAATTAACAAGAAGAATCAACAAAACGTTTATCTAGGAAGTGAAATAAATCAGGGATCTAAACACGGCACAAAAATCGCGCTCAATCCGACCAATTCTGATATCGAAGAGAGTGAGAGAACTCGAAAATATTGAATGGTTGCTTCTCCAAAAAACAAACAATGAACGGTTATCGAAGAGAGAGAGAACTCGAAAATATTGAATGGTTGCTTTCCCAAAAACAAACAATGAACAGTTGTCGGTTTTTTTGGTTTGTTCCGGCTGGCTTTGAGACGTTTCGTAATTTTTGTTTCGCGGGTTTTCCTTTTATTTCAGCATGAAGTTTTTTTTTTGGTATTGCGTCCGTTGAGAAGAGGCATAAGATGGGGTGGGAATTAATTGCAAGTGCTTGGGGTATTTTTGAAAAACAAAAAGTAGAAAACACCTTCGTACATTTAAAAGAAGTAGTATAGATAAGTCCAAGATTAAACTCATTCAATCCCATATATAATTTGGCCACCAAACTACACAAAGTTTGTCTAGCCAAAACTTAAACCGATACATAGAAGTCATAAATTGTGGTTGAGAGTATTTGACGAAAACTGCCCTCCTTTTTCTTTCGTTAAAATATAATCGAAAATTGTTTATAAACAATTTTATTTTACCATCTAAAGGGCCACTCAGCCCTAAGACGGATCAAAGACAAGGTTATGACATACTAGTATCAATAGATTGTTGAATAATGGAGTGATAATTCAGTGCTCTTAGAACACCGCCATGTGATACTCCAATAGGAATTAGTATTTCTCCTAAATACTAATGGTAGGGGTGGCAAATTGAACCCAGACCCATTAACAAACCTATACCCATCAACTAAAAAATAGACCCAACCCAACCCATTTTTTAGTTGGGTAAAAATGGATCCAAACCCAACTAACCCATTATTAATTGGGTATTAATTGAGTCAACTTAATGACCCAATGGGTCATGCAAGTAACCCACCAAAAAAATAAAGCTGAACGGTAGAATGGAGTCGTCCCCGACGGAATCATGGCTTTCACGTAATGGCCCAGGAATGAAAAGATTCTCCCATGGGAAGGATCTCTCTCTCTAGTGTTTATTCAATTCTTTTGTGTTAAATCACTCGCATCTAAATATATTTTGGACGATATTAAAAATCAATTGTGACTGATAACAATTATTTTTGACCAGTCAAAAAATTGAAAACACATCTCATTCATTGATTGCGCGAATAAACTGGTGAAATTGCGCGTAGTCATGGCTCCACTGTAAATTAAGTTTCTCTCGTGGTATTTAGTCCCGCATAGGATTTGGATTAAAAAGTTAAGTGACTTATTTTTTTGTCTTTATTCAAATTTTTTTTGCATTTTTTTTGTTTTACGTCAAACTTTTGTAACTTATTGATTCGTTTCAACGAGAGGAATCGAAAAAGTAAAAAAATTTGATCGATACTTATATTTTTTTGAATAAAAACAAAAATAAGTCAATAAGACAAAAAAAATACTTGTTCTTGTCTTTTTGAAAAAATTTATGAGTTTCGATTATAACTTTTTTATTTTTTTGATTTTTCTCAACGAGTAAGTCACAAAAGTTGGCTTGTTCGAGGCTTGTTTTATTGTCCTTATTCAATTTTTTTCGCATTTGTTTGTTTTTCATTAATTTTTATGAATTATTGCTTTGACACGCTAGGAGGAATCTAAAAAGTAAAAAATTATGATCGAAACCTAAATTTTTTGAATGAAGAAAAAAATAAGCCATTTTTTTGTGTTTATTCAAAAAAATATAAATTTCGATCGTAATTTTTTACTTTCTAGATTCTTCTCGTCATGACAAAGTAATAATCCTTAAAAATTTGACAAAAAACTAACAAATGCGAAAAATATTTGAAAGATAAAAAAAAAAAACCACTTAGATACGTTGCGATTCGGTAATTAAGAGCGACCAATATGGTAATTAAGTGTACCAGGGTAATTTGGTCATTTTTGTAGTAGAGGGATAGTATGGTAATTTTAGTGTACATGGTATTTTAGTCCTTTAAATTTACAGGGGTAATATGGTCATTTTAGTATACATATGTATTTTAATCATTCTAGTATATAGTATGTAATTTGGTTAATGAGTGGGTCGGGTTTGCTTTTAAATAGATGGGTTGGGTTGGGTATGGGTAATTAGACTTATAATTAATTCTAAATGGGTCAATGACCCATTAAAGACATAATCCACTTGCAACTTACCCATTTTGACCCAAACCCGCCCATTTGACACCTCTAACTAATGGTAACACACACACACACCAAAAAAAAAAAAAAACAGAGTCGGAATAGGAATAACTACAAGTTGAGGGGGTACCCAGCCAAATTTCACCGGAATCTTGATTTGCGCTGACGTGTCATACATAAGGCCGGGGGACCAGACGGGAAAAGGTAGGACAGTGCCGCACTATATTAAACTCCCTGTCGAGGGCCTCAAATCCCCAAGGGATCCCAAGTTCCCAACGCCTTTTTGCTAAAGTACAGCAGCGCATCTTTCGGAAATTTCCCCTCTCTCTCTCTCTCTCTCGCTGATTGATATTCTTCCATTTCCAGAAAGCAAATACCCCGGAAGATAAGCACAATCGAAACAATTTCTAAACCCTAGAATTCACTCTCTCACTCATTCAGGTACTCTCTCTCTCTCTCTGTATAGTTTGCATATTAGTTTTCAATTGCTCGTACAGTATGATACATATACGTGGCTTACGTGTATGCGTACGTTTGTATGGTCAGGAGTATATGTATGTGCATTTGTTGACGTTGAAGTGATACTCATGTTCTAACCAGCTAGGATTAGTTCAGTTGGTCACCCTTGTACACTTCGGAATGGGAGGTCACGGGTCAATTCTTGCCGGGAGCAAAGATTGATTATGCCTTCCCCTTGAATGTGGGTTCTTTGTTTACTTATTTGTATCGTTAAAGGGGCTATTAGTTGGGCTTAGTGTGATTGTGGGCTTATTTATGCCTGGTTTAATGTAATTCAGATATTTGTATTCTTCTAAAGCTTGAAATAATAAAAGTGATACGGATGTTCTTGCACTCTCAAAATTTTGGTAATTGTATATCTTTATATATTTGATTTTTTTTTTTTTTGAAATTTTGTTGTCAAATGGTAGGAGAATACAAGTTTAAGGATTGCATGAAACCTGAAACAATTCCACAATCACTATAAGTCAAAGCCAACTACTAGGCCCTATAGGGGAGAAAATAATCTCAAATAAATCCACAATCACTATAAGCCCAACCCAACTACTAGCCCCACTAGGCAGAGAAATAATCCCAACAAATACAAAGAGAATAATTCTTGACCTCCTAATGAGATACAAGAGTCCTGACCAACTGAGCTAGCGAGCTCCCAGTTGGTTTATTTATTTGATTGATGTATGGGATTCTAGATGATATTACCGCAATTACTGAGGTCTAGTTGTGCTATGGCTAGCTGAATTCCATTGGTAAAATAAGCGTGGATTTGATTCATGTCAATTGGTTTGAGAGAAATACTTGTTGCTCAACATTTAACTAAACTTGGAAATCCAAAATCTTTTCCTAGCTGGTAAAGTGGTAAACAACTGATTTTCACTGCGAAGTGTGAAGGGCTAAAGATTTCGCGTTACAAATTCATTTCGTGTTTGTATGTTGATTTCACAGGGGCACACCATGGCCCTTCGGTCCCAGGTGGGTCCATCGCATTGCATTCGCTCCAAGAACATCAAATGTATGGTGGACTGCAGCTTTGTTTCCAACATAGGAAACAGAATGGATGCATCCAAAATGAAGGACACCCGTGTTAGTTTCCCGTCCTTACCATTAAAGGCGACAAGGACAATGCAGAGATTGCATTTATACAGTTCTAGTGTACAGTACAAACGAGGGCACCGTGTCATCGTCACTGCGAGCCCTCCAACGGAGGATGCTGTGATTGCTACAGCGCCACTGACAGAAGAGGATCTTGTTGCATATCTTGCTTCTGGGTGCAAGACTAAGGAGAAATGGAGGTTCAACTTCTAGCTCTTATTGTACTTAGATTCAAGTGCATCTCTCAGTTACATATTTACTCAGCATACTATGTTGTTTTGTTTGTGTGTCTTATCTCATATACAACATGACTAGATTCTTTCTTAGTTAGTGAGACAATCACATGGTTAGGTTATCATAGTCTGTTCATCCTCTTATGCTTGCTAGCAACATGCCACCTTGTCACCCCACTGTCTCCAAGATGAATCTTGAGGGTCATGACTCATTAGCATAGCCTAAGCAGGGGCTCTATCTATTACCATGACCATGATCTCTCTCTCCCTCTCACACACACACACATACTCACACAAACACACATGCTCTTAGTTCTCTCTTCCCCCTTCACTGGCTGTAAGTCCTTGCGATTGAATCGCTGGGCATCTTCCTAGAAGGACATGTCATGCCCTCTCCAACACACCTACAGATCATAGTATTTCATCAGATTGAATACCACTTTCTAGCACTAGAGGAGTCTCTTGCACTTGGTTTGTTATCAGTTTTAAGACCGGTGAAGTAGATTTAGGAGGTATTCGGCTTCCAGGAGTCAGAATTTCAATGTCACAATTGGTAAGTCAAGGGTATGGTTCTTTGGGGTCTTGCTTCTAGATCCTATTTCATTGTTTGGTGCAAAATAGTGGTGAAAAAACATTTGAGTACTTGTAGCTGACAGTTCCCCCATCTATTTTATTCTGAATTGTTAACTTAATCATATTGTTCTTGCAGAATAGGTACAGAACATGAAAAGTTTGGCTTCGAGATAAAAACTTTAAGGCCAATGAAGTATGAACAAATAGCAGATTTGCTAAATGGTATTGCTGAGAGATTTGATTGGGAGAAAATATTGGAGGGTGACAACATTATTGGACTAAAACAGGTAAAATGTTACTCAATTTTGGTTTTCAGAATGGGAAAACTTTTCTGGTGATTACCTTTCTTTGTTATGGATGTTGATGCCTGACATATTTGGTTCAAAACCAATGAATGCTTTGCCTTCTTGGAAATTCTGAATGCATTTCTGTTCTTGAAGTAGCACTTGACAAGTTGATCTCTTCAACTTTTGGCGGATTCTCAAGAGCTTCTTCACATTAATGTTGTGTAGGGAAAGCAAAGCATATCATTAGAACCTGGAGGCCAATTTGAGCTCAGTGGTGCTCCTTTGGAAACATTGCATCAAACCTGTGCAGAGGTTAATTCACACCTTTATCAGGTATGTAGAAGACTTTTACTTTGAGCATATATGTAATGTGTAGTTGTTTTATTGACGAGTCTTTAAAGATATATGCTTTCTTGTCAAGTTGCTTTAGTTCTTTTTCTTTACCTTCTATGTAGGCATCTATTTCGCTATGGATTTTACCGGCTAAGCAACCTAGTACTTTGATCACATATGATATTAAGGAACACTGGACAAACCCTATCTCAGGATCATATGTGAGGTTAAGAACAGACATAGTTAATGATATATATCCTCACAAATTGTTCGTTTGAGTTTGTATGATTCACTTTTTAGTCACGCCGAAGCGGTAATGAACTATTCTATCCTGGAGACTTTAACCACATGTTTATTGTATTATCCAAATAAGAGTAGCGAGGGATTGTTGGATGCAGAATAAAATTTGAGGTTGGAGATGAGTTTCTGGTGCTGCAGCTGAGTTTCCAGTATTTACCAGGTCGTGGGTTGTGCTCTGCAGCCCTTATTGATTTAAAAGAATCATCTACTATTGAAGTGATTAGTAATGGATTTTGATTTATGCTAGAGTATATTGAATGATGTCTATCAGCATGCAGAGCCCAAATTTATGCCTAACAGATCAAGTTTCCTGTGCAAGTTTCTTGTGTTAATTATCCAGTCTACCTGCTAATAGTTGAAAAGGCAGGAATGCTGTCATGACTTAGTTCTATGTTTTTGTGGTGCTTGTTAGCTTTTTTCTCCTTGCATTGTCTAATACTAGTATTTTTAGGTTGACCTTTGAATTTTTTTCTTCTTGTTGATTAAACAGCCATATTATTTGATTCTTCTCCTTAGATGCATGACAATGCTCTCTTATTCCCTCTTGTCGGAAATATTTCCTTGCACCGTTGTTTAAGACAGAAACATGTACTAAATTGGGTAACTGTTGCCTTTTCCATTACATTGATGAGCAGGTCAAAGCTGTTGCAGAGGAAATGGGAATTGGATTCCTGGGAATCGGTTTCCAGCCTAAATGGGGCCTAAAAGACATACCTATAATGCCCAAGGTATCACCTCTTGGTCCTTCCACCTTTTGGGTTAGGATAGTTTACGTGTGCTGCAGGATCTTTTACTTCTCAGCGCCACTGTTATGTTAAATACTGAGGTTGGGCTGCACTTTGGGCAGGGATGACTGTGAGACAGGTTAGACAATAGTTTTGGGGTCTTGTTAGTTATGGAATATAATGCTACATGTTGAATGCTATCGGAGGTTGCAAGTTAAATCTAGCAACCAACACAGTGGCTGGTAGGGAAGCACCAAGGAAAATAGGCAAAGAAAGTAGTTAGAGGAATAAGAAAAGAGAGGGAGAATTCCATGCACTATCACTAAATTCTCAAGCGACCAGACCCAAGAAAAGGTGCATCACAGACCACAAATAATAGGGAGCCAAACAATTTTCATTCATCATCCCCAGTTAGCTTAAGCAACACAAATGTGTAGAGGGCTAATTGGTGGCCAAGAGAGCTTCCAAACTGACAGCATGTGAGAATTGGTGGTGTATGCGGGGTTTTATTTGGTGTCTCTCGTATTATTGATCAATAGAATACTCTTGACTAATTTTATCCATTTTATGCCAAGTTCCGAGAAAGTTAATGATAGAGGTTTCTCAGGCCTTAGGGCATGTAGAGTGCGAATTTTTTTGGGCTGGACATGAAATAGGAAGGAGAGTAAAAATAAAAGACACGCCTGACAGATACAGATTGGACTGGCTGACCACATGAGTAGTTGACGTTTACTTGTGGAAGTTAGTTTTACATGTATCTCTCAACCCTGCATCTTTTTTGTCTATACCAATTTTATGTTCTGTACTCTCTCAGCACTATTGGGCTAGGAAGGAGCCATTATATTAGCCCTTTTTTTTTTTATAGGTAAAGGAGAAATTATATTTTTCTCATCGTATAAATTGTAACCTGTAATTCTTGGTGTTTGCTAGAGGTTAACTTTAGTGAATTGCCAGTAGAGACTCACCTTTACATTTGCCTTTGATGAAGTGAAACTCTTGAGTCATTTAGTAGCCACGTTAAGTTTTTGATCTTTCTTTCTGTCTAGTATCTAAGGCTTTTGTTGAAAGAACCACATCATACTGTTTTCTTCTTTGTTTCCTTAAGATATTGCTTTACATCTCTACAGTCTCATTCCATCAGATCATGATTCCTTCATCATTTGATCATCTTATTTTCTAACTGTGGAATTTTTATGCTAATTCCCATGCCATTTTGTCCTACAAAACTATTATGATGTTGGTTTTCTTATGCCATTTATGCAAACTTAGAAAACTTATATTACCTGTGTACTGACATAGTTTTTCTTGGCTCAGGGAAGATATGAAATAATGAGGAATTACATGCCTAAAGTTGGTTCTCTTGGACTTGATATGATGTTCCGGACATGCACTGTTCAGGTATGGGAAATGTAAAGGTAACAGTTATTGTGTGGTGGTTTTCTCAAAACCAAGGCTCTTGAAGGCACTGTTCATTTTTGTTTATCCTAACGATAGGCTTGTTCTGAATGAGAAATGATGGATATCTTTTCTGGCTTTAATAGGTCAATCTGGACTTTAGTTCTGAGGTCGACATGATCAGGAAATTTCGTGCTGGTCTTGCCTTGCAGCCTGTATGAAACCTTCCTCTTTCTTGTTTTTCCTGAAGTTTCTTTGGTTCCTTGGAATCTAACTGGCATAGTTAATGAAATAGATTGCAACAGCACTGTTTGCCAATTCACCGTTCACTGAAGGAAAGCCGAATGGTTATCTTAGTATGAGAAGGTTACCATAACTTACCTTCTACTCATCATTTTTCACGTTGTAGCAATTTTCCTTTGGGTTTGATAGTTTCCTGTATGTTTCACCAGTCAAATCTGGACCGATACCGATAACAATCGCGCTGGCATGCTTCCCTTTGTTTTTGACGACTCCTTTGGGTAAGTTTACATTTTCTTAAGAACATTGTACTGTATGTGTTGATATTTTCCGGGGGTCTCTTGTGGAATCTAGAACGGTTTTCTAAAGCTGGGTTGATGAATAATTACCAAAACAAAAGAGGCGCTATACACAAGTGTTGGATGAATGTAACTCTTTTTTTCTCTTCATAATCTTAAGTAGGGAATTTTTGTAACGGTGAATAAGTAAATGGCTTTGTATCTCTCTGTGCTCTATCATTGGGAAAGATGAAGATTGGATCAGCCATGAGAATACTCTGCCGTCTATTTGGTTTAGTTCTTTTTATTACGTGTTCCTTCCAGTTTTGCACTAAAAGTTCTAAAGATCTTTATTACTTCTTTTAGTCTTTTTAAATAGTCTAACCATTGATAGCAATGTTAACCCCTTACCCTTTTTCTTTTTTTCTTTTTTTTCTGGGCATAGGTTTGAACAGTATGTAGATTATGCACTTGATGTGCCGATGTATTTTGTCTATCGGAAGAAGAAGTATATTGATTGCAGTGGATTGTCCTTCCGGGTTATCATCTACCTTTGTTATTTTCTGAACTGATTTTAGGCTTTCTTTATATATCATCAGCTTGGCCATTTTTTGGCCTTTTACTTTTTGCTTATTCGCTTGTGATGATGTTACAGGACTTCATGTCAGGAAAACTTTCTCCTATTCCTGGTGAATTGCCGACCCTCAATGACTGGGAGAATCATTTGACAACAATATTTCCCGAGGTTTGTGGTTGCTAAAGAGTTAACTTTAGGAAAGTTCCCAGTATTTTGTTATGTTTCTTGCTAAAAGCCATATTCTTCTTATCCCATGTAGGTCAGGTTAAAGAGATACTTGGAGATGAGAGGAGCTGATGGAGGCCCTTGGAGGAGGTTATGTGCATTGCCTGCATTTTGGGTATTTTGCCTCTTTGACCTGTACTCTTATAATCAACACATTTTGTGCAGAACTTCTCCCTGAATTAAACTTGCTGCTATCAGGATTGTTAAGATAATGATACGATATGTTGATCTGATTTCTTGGTCAATGCTAATTTAGCCATTCAGTCAGTATTATGAATTTGTATACCTTAATTTTTTTGTAGGTTTACATTAGATTAGATAGAAATGAAAGCATTAATTGACTACTATACTACCATACGTTTCTAAAAATCCATTCATTGTCATCTCATTCCATTTGTTAGCTGATTAATTGTCACTCTATCTGATATGTTTCTAATCAGAACTCTGACACCTGTTTTTTTTAGTTTGCATTGCTGAAATGATGATTTCTCTGGTTAGATGAAGTTACATATGATGTGGATATTTATATTTCAGGTGGGTATATTGTACGATGAGGTTTCTCTACAGAGTGTGCTAGACATTACAGCTGATTGGACCCCAGAAGAACGACAAATGTTGAGAAATAAGGTACATAAGCCTATTTACATGCAAAAGGATGGTGCTACTGCCATGATCTGCATCTCAATTGTTCATCCATTTCCGACTATAAAATAAAAGTCATTGAGGGGTTGAATGATGAACTAGAAACGAATGATGGATGGTTTGGAGTCTGGATCTTGCTGTTTATGTAATTTTGACAATGAAGCGGATAGGATAGAGTTATATATCTGAGATGGGATTCAACTCCATCTGATATATGTGTACATTATGAAACTTACAGTTGTTTTGATTTCTGTATTAGTGTGGTTAATTACTAGAAATATCTATTCATTAACAAAGAACACAAATGTGATCCCAAATGGTAATTCATAGGTACCAAAGAGTGGCCTAAAGACACCATTTAGAGATGGATTGCTGAGGCATGTAGCAGAAGAAGTTGTAAAGTTGGCAAAGGTGACTTGGGATACTTGTGCTATTTTTGTCAAAGATGCCGATCACCATATTACAATACATGGTTTATGTATTCTTTTGCAGGATGGCTTGGAAAGGAGAGGCTTCAAGGAATCAGGATTTTTAAATGAAGTGGCTGAGGTGGTTAGAACAGGTAAACTCAACCAGGTCTATTAACTATGAAGTACTAAAATAACAGTTTTCTTGGTGTTGGGAACATGGGAGTGGGTTGGTAGTTGGGGGAAGATGCCAACCACTTATTTGAGATCTGAGAGGTGGTCGGAATGGCGGAATCATATGCTTTGTATTCTATTTCTTTTCACACCGGAGAAACTGGTTAGTTGTGCGCTTGCTTGCGGGGGGTGTCATCACTTACTGTCCTCTCTACCTTTTGTTCTCAAGTATTCATTGTCTGTTGTGATCACACTACCATTCTCGAGGTGCCTTTGAATATAAATATTTGTTTTTCTATGTTTGTTTCCTAATATTTTGATGCATATGTGTGCTGCTTGCACATTTGTAAGATAGGGAACATATCGAAGACGAGAAAAAAAAGGGTGGATGCAGCATGGTACACGATAGCGGTGGGTGTTTAAGTGAATTAGATAGATGGATGGAGGGATAGATAGGCATACGGATAATTGTATATACATGAGACACAGAGAGAGGAAGCAGGTGAGAGACATGAGAAAGAGAAAGGGGGATGGCACAGGAGACACAGAGAGAGGAAGCGGGTGAAAGACATGAGAAAGAGAAAGGGGGATGGCAGTGGCGTTGGATACAGCAGTGGGGGGTGGCAGTCACTTTGGTGGATTGATGATTGCAGGGATGTATGTATGAGGTGGAACGAGTTTTTGATCTTAGTGAGATTATCCTCATCAACCGTATAGAAAGCCATTTATTAGTTACAAAATTTGTAACATCATAAGTAAAGAACCATCCCCGCAGGTATACGTTGCACCCTCTTGCCGTCTGTCATGATTGTTTCAGGTGGAATGATAGATCTCAATGATATCTATCAAACACTGCAAAAAAAATTTGGAAAATTATTTTTGTAAGCCCATTAATTTTAAACTTGAAAATAGGTCTTTATTTTTTAAGTACTTATTTGAGAATCTGGAACGGACCCTCAATATATTTGCTTACCTATCAAAGAGAAAGAACCATTTCCTCGGGTATAATGCCATTGCTCCAAAACAGATTTCAAGAATATTTGTTTCGTCGCAAGAGTACATGTTTTTGCCGTGATTCTATTGTCTAAAATGGGGGATCTGAGATGATGTGCTTCAGTTTCTGGACCATTATCCTAATAGATGCAGTACTCAACTGATTTGATTTTTGTTGTTTTGGCAGGAGTAACACCAGCCGAGAAGCTTTTGGAGATGTATCACGGAAAGTGGGGACAATCTGTTGATCCTGTTTTTGAGGAGCTGCTATATTGAGAGGTAATTTTAGTGTCTCGTTCGGCGCTTCATCGGCAAGGTCTCACGCGTGTAAAAACTCATCTCAATCTTTAGGTTGTAATGCCGATTGTTGTTGTCCTGAATTATTTTCAGTCGACACCCACCGACTCCGATTTTAGAGGAATAATCTGCGATGTCGATTTTAGAGGAATAATCTGCAATGTCTATCCTTGGCACGAAGCTTTTCGTGTAACTCGTGTTTGAAATGTTCGTTTTTGGTTGGCCATATATAGCAAGTGACTAAAAATATCAAACCATTGCATGTTGCAAGTGAAGCAATTTAAACCATGAGATTACTATCCCGAGATCTGGGTGCGCGATTGTGTAGGGATTATTATCCCCGTCCGGGTAAAATTTTAGATTCTTTTTATTTGTTCAACCAGAATTAGGTTATTGACGCCCTCATAATTCTTGATCCTTTCATGGATTTTTTCCCATGCTATGATGTATGTGTCTAAAGCCCAGACCATCTTATTGAAGGTCATAACCTAAAAGTCACAAAATTCTCTGATAAAAAAACCCAGAAGTCACGTAATTCTTGGGCGTGTACGTGAGTAGGAGGCAAGCGTGAAAGCGTCTTTGAAACACATTCTAATCTACTAGTAAAATTTGCGAGAGCGTGAGTTCAATGTAGTGATTGAGAGTGCAAGCGCTGGATATGTTGTAGGAAATCATCGATGAACTTTAGCGATACCCCCTCATTTTCACTGAAATTCACACCTTGTTAGATATATCCCCACTTATTCCAATTTAAATTTATCTTGATACTTACTAGAATATGGGATTTAAAAAGATTTTAATCTAGTCACTTCAAACAAACCACCACCCACTGCATATTCAACAATATTACGAATTTCGATTGTATTCTTCTCTTTCTTGAATTTTTTTCCTTTCATTTTGTAATACCGTATTACTTTCCAATTCATCATGATAAGAGCAATCTGAAAAATACTACTCTTCCGTCTCCAAATAATAGTCTAATTTTTCATTTTGAGTTGTCTTTTAATTAATGTTTATTTTGAAAAGTTAATGATTAGAAGATTGTATAATTATTGTTGTCTTTTTGAAAAGTTAATAGATAAAGAGTTAATGGAGAAAGTGGAGGATAATTTTGAAAAATAGAGATACAAGTTGATGTGGTTTATCCTTAATAAGTTAAAATTACAAGACTAAATAAACATTTAAAAATGGATAGATGGAGTATTACATATTTTTAGTTACTCCTGTATTATTCTGGATTTCATGGGGTTACATGACCCCACAATGTTGAAGTAATCATTCAGTGGTTTTGGGGCACCGCCATTAGTGCCCCACCAGCATTTTTATGGGGTCATGCGATCACGAGAAGTCATTCCTCTATGTCCCAAGGGTGAGTCCGACTGGTCGGTGGACTTGTTCTCCTTGCAATTGACCAGGGTTCTATACTCGAGATTAGCCCACAAAGAAAGTGATTTCTTGTAAATTTCTCAAACCACTTGACCAAATCCCTTGGCGTTACAAACAATTTTACACTTGCAAAGGGTCTAATTAATAGTCAGAATGAGAAGCCCAAATTCTCCATGGGACGGGGTCACAAATTCATTTTTTTTATTACTTAGAGTTTCTTAGTCAGTTTACGCACATCTCAACTAATCTTTTGAAGACCAATCCTACTGTTGAGCGGGGGTCTCAATTAAAACCCAGGTCACAAATGATGAATCTTCACCTGAATCAGAAGTGAAGTTCTTAATATCAAGAAATAAATAAAACTTGGTTACACAGTAACTTAAGATTGAAAGTATATAGAAACTCTGAAGTCACAGAAAAAACTTAAAACCAGTGAAGTTCCTAACAATTGGAAACCCAAAAATAGCTCTAAAAGATAACTTAAAACCGCGAAGCCCAACCCAAGTACAAAAGCAAGAAAATAAAAAATAAAAAAATAGGACACCATAACTAACAACCAATATTCTACGACCACATCTAAAATCACACACCCAAATATACACCGTCTCACAAAACACAAGGGTCCCACACACTATGTGTGCAGTGTGTGTGGGACCCTTGTATTTTGTGAGATGGTGTATAGTTGGGTATGTAATTTTGGGTGTGGTCGTAGCATCTCTCAACTAACAATTAATGCAGCACATCAGAAATTTGATCTCACCCGTGGAAGTGGACAGATGTGACTAAAAGATCCACCTTTATGGCAAGGAGCCTAGCTTCGATCTTCCATGTTGTAGATGCCTCCTTCTCGCTTGGAAACTTGGGATCCACCTATATACTCTAAATTGGAGGCTCTTATAGAGATGTGACTAAAAGATCCAATTCCTTGGAAATTGGAGGCTCTTATAGAGATGGAAGAATTGTGCCCCACGAACAGAGCATTGTTGCCTAAGCTGTGTAACTCCACACATGCCAAATCTTTTAAATCCACCTTAAATACTCTAAATTCTTTAGTCCCGTAATCAAGAACGACTAGCAATAGGTCCACTTCTGATTCAACTATGTATGGGTGCTCGCTCGGGCGGGTTATATCCCGAAAAATACGTCCAACTATCGTTGCCATGGTTGGATCACGTCCCCAAACGTCGCAAACAAATATCGTTCCCCTAGACTGATCGAGTAAAATTGGCCCTTGTAATAGGTGATATCCATGAAGTATCCTCTGGTTTTGATGGTGGTCCAGGCCTTCTCCCCAGGTTTCCAAAAACACAGCAATCTAAAACCTTCGTAAATAACAATGAGTGCGTAGTTGTCTTTCAATGAAGGTGAAGGACATGAAGTCAAGACAGCCTTTTGAATTTGAAGAGAGACACTAGTCCTGGGAAAGTCGGAAGCAGAGATATGGGGAAGAGGAATTTGAACCCGGGATAATGGATGGAGTAGATTCATATCCCCAGTTTCAGATACGGTTATTAACCAACCTAGTGACTCGAAAAACTGCTTTCCCTTTGCTTCTGGTAGCATCAATTTTCCAATTAAGTTTCCCTCTGTGGTGCTAACGATCAAAAAGTAGTTGGTTTCTTGTTTTTCTTCAGCGAGCATAAGCCATGGAAGGTGTTGGGACCCTTTGAAATTCTCCTTCACTGCTACGGATTGCCATGATATGCAAACCCTACTGAATGTAAGAAAATCTTCAAGAAAATCCACTCTTTTCGCAATAAGAATGAGTGAATTTTGTTGGCGGGTAGTTGGTGATTATCTTTGTTTTGTTTGGGTGAGTAGTTGGTAGGCTTTGTTTTCTTGTTGTTGTTAGGGTAGGAGCATGTTCCTAGCCCCTTTTCCTTTTTCTTGGCTGTATGCTGTGTTCGGGGGTAGCTCCTCTGTTTTGTTTTAAATTTTTATCTTACCCAAAAAAAAAAGAATGAGAGGATCTTGTGGAAGCTCTGCCCAATTTGCCATATGTTTGTTATTCCTAGACCTGAACCCAAAATTCTGAGAATCGTATAAACAGAGAGAGAGAGAAACCGAAGACTTGGTTTTGTGGATTTTATGAGAAATTTTCCGGTGCCGGGTGGGTATATTCCACATGGTATCCGCTCGGCACATCTGAACAGTCCAACACACTTTTGGACGGCTCAAGTTGAAACCCTCTCTCTCCTCTCACTCCAACACTTTCTCTCTCATTTTTCTCTCTCCATATCTGAGCCATTCAAAAACACAATAGACGGCTTGGATGCGCCGAGCGGGCACCACACGGTAACCACCCAGCACTGAAAAATTTCCCTTATTTTATTGAGCAAGGGGTTAAACTTAAGCCTCTCGAGTTTGATTCCAACTTGGATTTGGGAACGAAGAAGGAAGGATTTGGTTATGGGAAGGAATCCCAAAAGCACCAAAATAACATGTAATTAAGTACCTTCCTTTCCAAGTTATCAATGTTTTATATGTTTTCACTTTCTAAAACTCTATCCTAATACAAAACAAAAGAACACGAAATCTTAACTTAGAAAAAGAAAAAAGAAAAAAGAGGAGCAATTAGAAAGAAAAAAAAAGATAGTGAACATGCCTTCTTCATTTTGAAAGTTAGAATCAAAGATTAACATAATTAGTGGCTAGTTGAGTTTTAGGGTGTTTGAGCTCGAGCTCGACTTTTGTTAATTCAATGAGCTCAAGCTTGAATCGAGCCCAAATATTCAAACTCAGACGTTTCAATTAACCCTTTTGGCTGAAGCTGTTAGAGTTCCTAGAGAGCAAGCTGGTGATGCTCATGATTCATTCTGTGATGACTGGCTTTGGTGGTGTTAATATCCTAGTGTTTGAGAACTCGAGCTTTGTTCGAGGCTTCGAGCACTAAATGAGCGGAGCCTTTAATTTACGTACGAGCCTTTACGATCAAAGCGTAGCTGGTTTCTTCTTTTTCTTGGGCGAGCATAAGCCATGGAAGGTGTTGAGACCCTTTGAAATTCTCCTCCACTGCTACGGATCGCCATGATCTGCAAACTCTACTGAATGTGAAAAAATCTCCGAAAAAATCCACTCTTTTAGCAATTAGAATGAGAAGATCTCGCGGGAGTTCTGTCCAATTTGCCATATGTTTGTTATTCCTAGACCTGAACCCAAATTTCTGAGAATCGCAGAAACAGAGAGAAAAAAAAATGCAGAAAAAGCGAATACTTTGGTTTTGTGGATTTTATTAAGCCTCTCCTGAGTTTTGATTCCAACTTGGATTTGCAAACGAAGAAGGAAGGATTGGGTTATATATGGGAAGGAATCCTTAAAGCACCAGAATTATAATTCACGATGGAGTAGGGACCACATATCTCTACATAAACCGTTGGATTTATACACATTTTTATATATTAATCTCCGCCCTTCATTCATTTCCAATCATTTCCAAATCAGAGCTTTTCACGCATGGAATCTCTCCTCACTCTTTTAAAAGGCCAAATCATTTCCAAAATCGAGTTTCTAAACGGTGCCAAATCATTTTACGCATGGAATGATTTCCGTTTCACTTTCTCAAATAAGTACTTAAATAATGACTTATTTTCAAGCTTAAAAATAATTGACCTACAAAAATAATTTTTAAATTTTTTTTTGCAAGGTTCATATTGCATTTTTTTTTATTTCAGTAAGCCTATTATTTTTAAACTTGAAAATTATAAATAAGTGCTTATTTTTTAATGGGGTGAACTGGAACAGCACCGTCATAAGGAATTGGGGTCATATATTTCACACATGAAAATGAAAACAGTAGTGACATAAGGGTCAATTCAAGTTTTCTTGGTCATAAGGAATTGGGGATTTTATTTTTCGTTATGCTTTCCATTTGTGCAAAAGTAAGATTTTGCCTTACCAAAAAAGAGTAAGATTTTTCGGGGGCTTTTTTTTCCAGTAATTTCGTTATGCTTTCCATTTTTTCTTTTTTCTTTTTTCATTATGACTTGATCATGTGGTCTTGAAGGTTTGACTTGATAATTTGTTTTAAAGTTGTTTGGACGTTTTCAGTTATGGGCTAGCTCGATCGGGATTTTACTGTAGAAGAAAGTCCACAGTCCAAACGACGAATCGCAAGACTAAATGGCAATGGCTGTGAACAAGTTTGTAGTTTCACAGTCCCTAAACTTCACTGCTATATGCTTTGACAGCGAAACTGTTCTTATTGACTACTTAGTAAGTGGGACTGGGTTGCCTTCACTGAGGGAGACGGAGCAGGAGATCGAGCCCATTCATTTTCATTGTTGTTTATTAATTTATTTTCCTGCGACCTATTTACTGTTTTAGTGAGAACCATTTTGTTTCTCGTGCCATTTAATAGGAGCCTCTAATGTTCCAAGATTTAGCTTGATGACACAGTTTCTTTAGCCATTGAATTATGTGATAAATGATATTGCTTCTGCTCTCAGACATTCGCTGATAGAAAATGTAATTTTTTGTGTGGTTTGTTGTAATTAAGTTGTTCATTTTGTTTGCAGTTTTTGTTGAAATGCCCGTTGATCGATACAAACAGGGGGGCTTAATAGTTGTGGTCTTGCCGCTGGCTTGTAGTTGGATATGTGGATTCGAATCTATTGTGTGAAGCCCTAATTTTTTTTTTTTTTTTTGTTCTCGAAAGAAAAGCTTAATTTTTTTCTGGTGAATATGTAAAGCCTTAGTTTGAACTTTAAAGAGTATGTTTTTTAGTGATTTCTGAACCGTCCCTCTGGATTGCATGACAGGTGCTTGATTTGGAATATGGGTTGGCTTCTTCATTTGGGGCTAGGGAGTAGGGTCACAAGGGTAATGAAGTAATTTCACTAGGAGTGAGGGTTATCATGAATCATGATGGGTAAAAATTAATGAGTTGCTTTCGTATTCTATTTTTGAATACATTGGTTGCCCTTTGAGTTAGGTTTTGATTTGTGTGCTTGGATATTGATGTCTTATATGTAGAATATTGAGTTGTTAAAATGTACGTTCAAGAATTGGAATTGGTTTTATGATACCACCACACCCACATCCAAAACATGGTCTTTCGAACTCAACGGGGATCGACGACATAAAAAGGGTTAAGGTAACCAATCTCGAACCCATATTTGGCCTTTGTTTTGGCTGATTGGAAATGGTCCTCTTCGATTGTGTTAAGAGACTCATGATGCATTTATGGCCCATTATTTTGCAGGGATTTTTGGGGAGGATCCCTAGAACTATTCCCATGTTAAAGCATTTATAAAATGCAATTGGTAACCAGTAAGGAAACATTTGAAAAAATATCACCATGAACATTTTATAGTTTGATATAGCGAAACCGAGATAGACGAGTCACTTTCCTTTTCCTCCCATATCATTTATTGGACTTGCTTAGAAGTTGAATATGTGATTTCTATGGCCACTTGGGTACTCCGTTCATCAGTTTTCAAACTTTGAACTGTAGCTCTGAATACAAATTCTTCCATCCATGGTTCTAAACTTTTAGGGAAAAAAGAGAGCTCCTTTTTATATGCATGGCTCTTGAGTCCTGAGCAACACTGCAAATCATTCCTAAGTTCCATTTCTCATTTTCGCAGGTGTGACGAAGTTGCTTCTTGCTAATTCCTAGAAAAAGGGTAGACGCGAAAAAATGGTATATGCTAGTATTAGAATTTGGCAGATGATCCAAATTTGGTAGACGCGACAATATTTTTTTTTAACTTTGGCCTAAGTTCCCACCATTTAGATTGTGTTTAGAATTTACTGTATAATTTTTTCACGACACATTTTTTATTATGTGATTAAGTTGGTGCTTTGAAGATGAAGGAGGAAGCTTCATTATATGATTGGTGTTTGCTTTGATCACTGTTTTTGTTTGTGTTCTTACTGTATTTTTCTTTCATGTACAAATTTGTTGACATGTTTACGGGAAAAAAATAGCGGATTTGTTGATGTAATCTTGAATAACAGCTCCCTAATTTTTATTTTATTTTTACAATTTTGCATTTTCTTTGATTCCTGGGTAATATCTTCTATCGAGATTAAGTAGTTTGAGTGTTGAAGGTGCATGAAAAATTTTCATCATTTTATGTTTGCTTTTGAATTAGTGCCTTCAGACACGGGGGACCATTTTCAAAATTTGAATAAGAACACTCGAGTGTGTAGGAGTTTAAATAGTTTTATACCAACTCAAATATGTAATGAAGAATTGGAAAAATTAAAATTGGACATTTTATTTTAGTGCAAAAATTAAAATCCGCCCGCTTTTTTTTGTTTTGCCACAACGATAACAGATAGTATTATTAAAACCAATAACGAACATTAAGCGGAAGACCCGTCCCAACAAAAACGATCGAGTAACCACAACGGCGGGGATGCAGTCCAAAGACAAGACCCTGAACCATTCACACCTTTTCCAGCCAACACATGAGCAACCTTGTTACTAGCCCTACGTACAAAAGAGTAACTACAGCAGTGGAAATTTCTGCTCAAAACCTGAATATCATGAGTAATGACCTCCACCTCTTGACTGATAGCTACTTTGCCATGAAGCATATTCACCATCAACTGAGCATCACTTTGCTAAATGTGAATTGCTAGTAGCTAGATATTGCACACATGATATAATAAATAGAAAAAAAGGCTAATATATCACTATTCAAGAAGACAGACGTCAATGTTGGTTAATTGGGTTTCATTCTCCCATTATTTTGTTTACTTATTTGTCTTGTTAATGGGGGGCTATTAGGTGGGCTTAGTGTGATTGTTAGCTTTTGCCTAGTTTAATGTTTTAGATGTTTGTATTCTTCTGATGCTTGTAATGAGGAAAAAAAAGAGTCACTTCGTAAAGCTTCACAGGCACAAAACAACTCTGAAAATGTCTGCAAGTAGATCGAGCATCGATAACTTAGTGATGGAATAAATTCGTCTGGTTGTGTATTTTCAAAATTTAAGTGTACTATTAAACTAGAAAAGCAAGAAAAATAGGACAACCATACGTTACGATTGTAGCAATGCAGTACGTCAAAATTAATACTAGAGTCTGACCCATAGAGGTGGACAGATGCAACTAAAAGACCCGCCTTCATACCAAGGAGCCACGCTTCGATCATACATGTTGAAGATTCCCGCATCTACCACCCGTCTTCCTCCCTTGGAAAATAATCCGAATGCTGTCCCACTAATATCCAACGAACGTCCGCGTAATAGATACAGTTCGGCCTAATTCCTTTAGAAGAATTGGAGGCTTGAACAGAGATGGAGCCATTGTACCCCACGAGCAGGGTATTGTCGCCCAAGCTCTGCAACTCCGCCCCTGCCGAGTTGCTTAAATCCACCTTATATACTCTAAATTCCTCAGTCCTGCCAAACCTAGCTAGTCTCGTCGTTGATATTTACGCCGTTCCCCTTGCCCTTGCCCTTGCCCACCCCCTCACCACCGTAATCATCAAAAATAAACACGGTGCCGTATCGAACAATTATTAATAGCTCCCCTTCTGATTCCACTATGTATAGGCTCCTGCCCAAGCCGCCTTGATTCGGTATTCTTTTTTAATTCTCCAACAATGGTTGGATGATCACTTCCCCAAACATCCAAAATTGCCCGACCCACCCCCATCAGTAACCGTGTAAAATTGGCCCTTGTAAGAGGTGATATCCATAACGTAGTATCCACGGGTTTTGATGGTGGTCCAAGCCTTCTTTCCCGGTTTCCATAAACCCAGGGTGACCGTACGTTTGTTGTGAATAACTATGAGTGCATAGTTGTCTTACGGCAAAGGAGAAGGACGTGAAGACAAGACAGCCTTATGAATTCTAAAAAAGTTACTTTTTTCTTTTCTTTTTTTTGAACGGCCTATCTGCGTTGACTTCGTCATGATTCTCCAGAGTAGAGATATGTGGAAGATGAATTTGAACACGGGATAATGGATGAAGTAGATTCATATCCCCGGTTTCGAATAAGGTTACGAACCAGCCTAACTACTCGAAACACTGCTTTCCTTTGCTTCTAGTAGCATCAATCTGCCGATTAAGTTTCCTTCTGCGGTGCTAACGAAACAATGATAATCAACAACTTTATTATCGGTTTTCCGTCGTTGGTCTCTTCAGTAAGCATAAGTCATGGAACCTGTTGAGACCCTTTGAAATTCTTCTTCACTGCTACAGATCACCATGATTTGCAAACTCTACTGAAAGTTGAAAATCCTTCTAAGAAACCCACTCTGAATGAGAAGATCTTGGTTGAGCTCTGCCCGATTTCCCATATGTTTGTTGGATTGGGAATTCCTGCAGTGCGGCCAGCACTACAGGTAGGGTGGCCGATCTGGCCGTCCATTTTGACACTGACGGCTTGGATTTAATTCGAACTCTTATTGATCCAAACCGTTCATTGTTTGAATTAAAATCCGAGCCGTCCAATGCGCTCTACAAGAAGGATTTTGTAACATCATGCTGCACCTTCCTTTCCAAGTTATCAATGTTTCCAAGTTTCCTTCGCTAAAACAATTTTAGCGACAAAAATGGTAGGCGCATAACCGTTGTGTTGGTTATGAGCGTAATTCTCAAAATCGTTGTGTTGATTATGAGCGTAATTCTCAAAATAAGGAGTAAATGTTTCAATGTTCAAAATATAAATATTACCAAACGGCCCTAAGCATCTTCAGCTGATGCTTATTTTCCCTCAACTTAAAAGAAGATACTTGATTATTCTAACAGCCGTAGGAACAAAAGCAAACTCAAATCCATTTATTTCTCTAGTTGGTCACCAAATGAAAGAAGAAGAAAAAAAAACGAAACACTAGTTCATTGTTTTTGTCAGCTGCATGACCCTCCATAGATGAAACTATCCATGAAAGGAAATGAAGAATCTAGACCGTTCATTTCATTTCATGGACATTTTCATGTATCGAGAGTCATGTATCCTAGTAACATTTTTAAAGTAAGAAATTTAGCATAGGAAATTAAGGCTCCATTTGTTTGAAGATAAAATATTTTTGCCAAAAAACAAGTTTGACTCTCTCTCTCTCTCTCTCTCTCTCTCTCTCTCTCTCTCTCTCTTTTTGGCAAAATCCAAGTCCACATCTCTCTCTCTCTCTCTCTCTCTCTCTCTCTCTCTCTCTCTCTCTCTCTCTCTCTCTCTCTCTCTCTCTTTTTGGCAAAATCCAAGTCCACAAATGTTCATTTGGATTTTGCCAAGCCATTGTGATCTCTCCTGCATCATGTAAGTCCTTTGATTTGCACTAAAAAAACGAAATGAGTTTAATCCAATAGCATTGTTTTAGATTCTACCAAAATGACACCAAACTGGTATTTTTTTTTGGCTTTATTTATAATACCGTAGCAAGCCTTAATTGCATTGCAAAGGGAAAGTAAAGCTTGCCGGTCTTAATATTTCTGTATGGGCTAACGCTGAACTAACTGACTGATTACAACTACACCCGGTGATGTAAAACCGCTATTTGAACAGAGAAAATTCAGAATGTGAAAGAAAATTACAATGTACTGCACACAGAGTGACACAGTTCTGATTCCGAGGTAGAATTTGAGCAGAATTACAGTACTTCTCCATCAATTCCAACATAAGTATCTCATTGTCTGATTTTGTGGAAGCAGGATACCAAACAAAAATCCGTGTCATGAGAGCTGGGAGAACTGATGTTGTTGCGATTCGGATGGAGAACTGATGTTGTTGCGATTCGGATGGTTCTGAAGTTAAATCCGATGCCTCCCTACTGGAACTGATGGAGAAGTAGCTGTAATTCAGCTCAAATTCTACCTCAGAATCAGAACCTTGCGTTACTCTGTGTGCAGTACATTATAATTTCCTTCCATATTCTGAATTCTCTCTGTTCAAATAGCAATTTACATCACCAGTAATCAGTCAGTTTTTGTTCCTACGGCTGTTAGAATAATCAAGTGCATCCAACTCGTTTTCATTTTTTGTCTACTCTATAATCAAGTCCAAGATCCGCATAAATCTTTGGTCTTTAGCGACGAATTCTTTTCTAAGAGCTACCATGTGAGTTGCTATTTGTTACCATCTTTGCTGGTCTCCTTCTTCTGGTGGCGGAGCTATGTTGGGTGTGCCCCTGCCCCGAGTTTTAAATAGAATCTTTTAGTTTTTTTTTCTAATTCTCCTTGCGGAACAGGAGTAAATGAAAAACCCTCAACAAATAGAGTCTAAACAACAATACATCAATAATCAGCACAACACTTTCTCAGAGAACGATCTAGAACAAGATCATAATGTGAAGATTGACAAATATATTCGAGTTTAAATAAGAACACGATCATGGATTCAAAATTAAACCTAAATTCAAGTTAAATTCTCAGATCCATTGAGCAGTTGTGTCGGCTGCAAATGAACCGACCTACTCGTGGCAGCTCGTTAAGGAGGCTCGGCTCGGCTTGCAAATTTGAAATTCAAAAGAATTTCAAGGGCTCTTCATATCGAAATCGTTTTTTCTCAGTAAATTTGTAACGCCCCGACTTTTCGGAAGCAATATAAAATAAAATTTTAAGAAAATTTGCTAAATAAATATAATTTTTCAAAATAAAGTTTAGCTATTACAGTCACAAGATAAATTTACTGATTCAAAATACATTAACTTCAGAGCTGACTATAGGCTTGATACAAATCCGAAGCATACTAGATCTTCGTTCTTGATATTCTTTCTGTGTTGAACTGCACCATCTTTGAATCATCTCCATTGAATCCTGTGCCCACTGGCAAATTGATCGCCGAAGCAAACGATTTGCCAGGATACAAACGTATCCGTGAGTGATAAAACACCCAGTAGAATAATCCAACCCAACCACCTCTCTTACTTTACAATTAGCAGGTAACAAAATAATATTAAATCGAAGAAGCCAAACAAATATTCTCCACATAAGCCAGTTCATTACTATCCATAACTTAATGTGAAATCTAAGATCTCTCCGCGAGATCTTTCCTCCCCAACCGCTAGCTATGCCCTGTCCCATGAGCTCACTTTCTTTTATTGTCGCGGATTGCACTTCAGTTATGTACCTAACGTGTATCCCTCTCATTACAACAAAAGAAAGCTTATCATGCCCGAATCATAATTAGGGTTCGCTTATCTTATATACCACTTCACAATCATCACTGGGCTTACTTTGCCAGTATCAATACATCATTCATCATTGGGCTTACTTTGCCAATCATCATTCATCAATAACACTGGGCTTACTTTGCCAGTTTCAAACCATCACATCCAACTCATCACATCTCAAAATCCTACCTGCAGGCAATCTAAAAATAGAACTTTCCAATTTATCCATTATCTAGCATCGTCTAGATGAGTTCTATTTCGCAACACCACCCCATATCTCTAGGGTCTCATCTAGCATTTCAATTAAGTAATAGTGCAATATATAATTAAAACGAATAATAATTAAAACAAACTACAAGCAAAACAATCACACAACCTCTTATGAATGGGCCGTTGCCCTTAATATCGTACGGCCAAGATGATAATAAGTAAAAACTTTTTTTAAAAGAATTTAAAAAATATATTTTTCTAGGCTCTCATTAATTATTTCTAAGTAATTAGATTAATTAAAAACTAATTTGATTCATTAATTAGGTAAAAAATTAACGTGACCTGATTAAGAGTCCGAGAGGTCCTATGCAACCAGTTGAGTATTAAAAGTTGGGTTCGGAGGGTCGTGGGATTATTTTAAATAAAGACGTTAAATAAAGTGGCCGAAAGTGAAGTAAATAAATAATAAATAATTTACTAATTAAAATATGTTAAGGTTAACAAAGTTTCATCTTCGGAAAGTAGGGAGTCTAAATAAAATTACTCGGGCATTAATAATATGGTTTATAAGGTCGTAAGGAATTTTTGATTGGAAACGCTATAGAAATAATAATAAATGGTAAATTAAATAAATAAAATATTAATTTTAACAATATATCATCTTTGAGATGCAAAGAGTCTAGAAAAAATTAGTTTGGGTGTTAAAACGTTGTTTGAAAGGTCGCAAAGATTTTTCGTTAGTAAACTTGATAGATAACTAATAAATAATTCAATAAATAGATAATTAAATAAAAAAATATGATCTTAACAAGTTATGATCTTTCACGTGTGAAAAGTCTAGGAAAAATAGTCCGGGCATCAAAAATGAGGTTTGGAAGGTCGCAAAGTTGTTTCGAAACATTTAAAACTAACTCAATCTACCAGATAAATTAAACTGATATAATTAATACGTTTTATACTAAGATGATATTATATTGGAAGAAAATAATATCGGATCAGTAGTTATTCATAATATTAATATCATAGGGATTGTAAAATAAATATCAAAAGGGTCATCTTCTTCGTAAATAATTATAAATAAAGTGTCGGGCTTAAAAATAATATCAAATTGGTGAATACGGCAGAAAACGTAAACTATATTTTTTCGTTCGGGACATAGGGTTAAGCATATAAACGCTTAATATACTTAGAGAAGATATTGGAATGAATTATAATACCTTTAATCGGATCGAATAGATTTAAAACTGAATCTTGAATTTTGGGAAAGAAAACTTCGGGTTCTTTGATCGGAAGACTTTGGAATCGGATTGAGGCTTGTTTATGGATGCTCTGGGTTGTGGGAAGAGTTTGGAACGATCGAATTGGATTTCGGTCGGGTCTTGGTACAAAACCCACTTTTCTCTCTCTCTCTCTCTCTCTCTCTCTCTAAAACTCCATGGATTGGAACTTGGTTTTCTCTGGTTTTTCTCTCTTTTGGACTGGTGGGACGTGGGGAATATTGTGGTGTAAATTTCGTGGGTCAATGGGGAGGGGTTATATAGGTGAATTTGGAAGATGTTGGATAAGAGTAAATTTAATGGAGTTGGGTTCATGAGATTTGGAATGGACGAATTTGGCTTGGTTTTTGGGTTAGGGAGAAAGTAGAGACTAAGTAGGAGACGGAGAGACGGAAGGAGTTTGTATTTGTGCATGCATGTAATTTGTGTGTAGGAAAATTTTAAAAAAGAATACATGTATATATTACATGCATAATTGTATTTTTTTAAAAAAGAATTGCATTAAGGAAAATAATTCTAAATAATATTATATTTAGAAAAAAAAATTAAGTCAAAAATCCGGATCGTTACAAAATTTGATCTTGCGTGTAGAGTACCTATACAAACGTAGAACACACACACAGAGCAGCTCAATCCAACAAATCTGTGCTTATTGATGTACGAAGAAATTCTGATCCTATTGAATTCAACTCGATTTCCAGATCAAATTTGGAATACAGACAAAGTGAAGCTAACGAAATTCATTTCAATTTCAGATGCATTTCATAATTCAACTCAGAAAATTTTGAGCGAAAGAGCATAGTTGTTAGAAACCTACAATACATAATACGCATCCTACGATTTGTATCGTCTCCTTCAAAAAACGGTACATATCACACATTGTATCTCTTTTTTGTATAAAAATCCTACGATACGACCGCGTATTCTACGATTTATACGCGTATCCTAATTCTGTATATATCTTGCGATTACTTATTGAAAAAAAGTCGAACCTTATTTCAAGAACAAGAAGCAGAATCTCAAATGCATTAATCTAAGCCGTTTAATCAACTTATGGCATCTTTCAAACCATTAAATAAAAATTTAACCTTAATGTAGGACTTGTATAGAAGAAAGAACCATATTTCGATTTTGTTTTGCCTGACTTTCTTTCCATAGCAAAGAGAACAAAAAGCCTTAATTTAATAGGTCCTAGTTAAGAGACTTAAAATTTTGCATTTTAAAAACTTTTTTTTTTTAAATGTAAGCATTGTTTGTTGGCGTTATTAGATGTATCTACTTTTTAATTGTATATTAATTATAGTTAACATTGTTGAGGTATAAACTAACTTTAATATTTTGGCACAAGAAAATTAACTCCAAACAAGTTCAATTGACAAAATCCAGTGATGAAAGATATTATTAAAGAATATATAAATATCTTATTTTTAGAAACTCTAAAATATCTATCTCTATAAACTCTAGAAAATCTTTGTGAAATACCTAGAGCTGAGAATGAGTTACATGTGTAATTCTAGAATTACCTCAAAATTTATCTTGTATGAAAATATTTTTGTACTAGAGTCTTCCATGGGATAGTATAAATAGGGATGAGTTCTAGCCGTTTTGTACTAAGCCAAAAAAAAAAGTTTGAATTCAAGTGTAATACAAATACTCTTATTCCCCACTCTTATCTTTAATATTCTCTCTCTCTTGAAAATCTTGTCCAACTAAACAATAAATACTTTGTTTGGTTGGCTTTTTGAAAAAAAAATTCAACTCAAAAAATATTTATTACCCCTGCTTCCAATCATTACTCTCATTTTTCTCTCTACTTATTACCGTATCTCCAATCATTATTCTCATTTCTCTCTCTATCTCTCTCCACTCATTACCCTTATCTCAAATTATTACCTTAATTTCTCTTTTCACCCGTTCCCCTAAGAATCAAACTAAAAAATTCTCAAAAATCCATCCAAACACAGCAAAAACTCCTACTCTTCCACCAAACATGCTCTCGATCTCCAAGGATGAATTGATCTTGGTTGGAGATTTTCATGTGTATCTTTACATTATTCCTAATAGAATTTTTAATTTACGGTATGAAGACTCTATAGGGGTTATGTCCCCAAGACTTGCATCGGTTTAAGTTTTCTTAACGTACCTTTGATGAGGACCTAAAGGGTCAGTGAGAACGGAAAATTGGAGCGAGGAGACGCGGAGGAGAACATGGTTGTTGTTTTCGCATGGTTTTCCGCTTCAAGATAGTGTGATGAGAGTTTTAATTATAGGCGCGGGAGTTTAAATGTTGTGTAACTCACAATAACCACTTGACAGCAACCTCTTTATGGTTTCTTCTTGTGAACTCTCTGTAGTTTCTTCTTTCGATATTATATCAGGAAGGATAAGCTTACCCATCACCAATGTTGAAGTATCATTAACTGTAAATAAGCAATATGCCCCTTTCCAAATAAGCTTATGTTAGAGTATTACTTTATTTTTGAACAATAAGCAAATAAATCAGCGAACCAAACAGGTCCTTATCACATTCATACATGAGTTTTTTTTTTCCTCTAATGTCATGCTAATAACTTCCCAGAAATCATATAAATG
Source organism: Rhododendron vialii (assembly GCF_030253575.1). Taxonomy (NCBI): domain Eukaryota; kingdom Viridiplantae; phylum Streptophyta; class Magnoliopsida; order Ericales; family Ericaceae; genus Rhododendron; species Rhododendron vialii. Next base: position 44,255,642 of record NC_080558.1, on the reverse strand, counting down.
CCACGCAAAAGCTTTTATACACTTAACATATTCTTAAACACTTGTAACATTTTCTAACTTGTTCATTTTATCTTCTCTTATTTTGCACATTTTAGAGAAGAGGAAAAAAAATTTACATGTTCCGCATCATCATCTTCTGGTATATGAGAAAATCTTCTTCACGGCTATTCCGGAAAGAAGTTACGGAGCTCAATCGCGACCGTCCAAAGTGTTTGTGGACGATCAGAATTAAAAATCAATTATAACCAGTAATAATTGATTGTGATTAACTTTTCTCTGGAAAGTTTCATTAAAATCTGGACCGTCTAAAACCGAAATGGACATGCGAGATTGAACAGTCCGTGAAAAAGACACTCTCCTGGTATCTAGGAAGCTTTATATATAGCAAGATGTTATGTCATACGTCTTGCCTAATGTGGCGGCCGGTGTACTAAGAGCCCATTCCAAAATATCTTCTTAAAAAATAAATATTTATTTCACATTTTCAAACTCAAAAATAATAGAAATGAAAAATAATTTTTCAATTTTTTTGCACCGTATTAAAGATCTCAGTGAAATCTTTCAAACAAGATCCATATTGCATATTTTTAGATTTCAAAAAGTCCATCATTTTTTAGCTTGAAATTTGTCTTCTTAAAAAATAAGTACTTATTTGACGTTCGGGAACGAAGCCTAATTAAATAATGCGGTGACAATCCGATAGATGCTTGTCGATCTTGTTTAAATTAAAAATAAGACACAAAATAGGAGTAATGTTTTGAGATTCGTTGAAGAGTACTACGTGTATGCTATTTTGTTTTTCTTTTTGGTAATCCCGGGCCAGCTTGCACGCATCTCGAACTATTCCATACAACTTCTTCCACAGCCGTTTCACACGCTTACGTGGAGGGTGCGGTGGCCCAAAAAGTTGTTGGTTGGACCTATCAAATATTTCTTGGAGAGATTGCAAATTTTTTTACAAATTTTTTTTTTTTAAAAAAAAAACACGAAAGGAAAATGAAAGATGAATGTTGCAGTAGTAACGATAGCAGTGCCACTGAACAAAATCTTAATTTGTATGCACTTGGTTTTAAACTGACATCAAAGTGGGTCTTAATATTGATTTAACAATTAAACGAAATGGTTATGGATATGATCTTATTGCCCTAAAAATTGGCTAATTCCAATTTTCATCGTCTATATATATTCGTTGGAGCTATTTCTTTTCAATCATTGGTTTAATTCCTTAAGATATCGCTTAATTAATTACCTACTTGAACTTCTGTTAAATTCTTCCTTCTCATCAGAAGCTCTCTAGCTCTTCTCTATTTAGCTTGTGTCTGGCTAGCTCGTTCTAGGAGGATTCTAGAAGGAAAATACGAGCTCTAGGATCAAAGTTGATCCTTGGATCTAGAGGTCATTGGCTTTTGTGGGTAGATTTTGTTTTCATGTGTAGCTGAATTTTTGTTTGCTATTCTACTTAGGCTCCGTTTGTGATCTCTAAATTATTCAACTTTAAGTTATTTTTTTTCCGGCAACTTTAACCCCGTTCCATAATACCGTTTTAAAAAATAGTACTCCACTTTATTTCAGATTTTCAAACTCAAAAATAATATAAATAAAAATAATTTTTTATTTTTTTGCACCGTATAAAAAATCTCGATTAAAATCTATCAAATAAGATCTATATTACTAGGAAAATTATTTACGTAAACACATTATTTTTGAACTTGAAATTACCTTAAAAAATAAGTACTTATAATGGGTTTTGAAATGATGTATATACAATGTTGGCAAAAAAATCTTTCCATGAAAGCGCATTGGAAACACTGCTTTCTTTTGCTTCCGGTAGCATCAATCTGCCGATTAAGTTTCCATCTGCGGTGCTAACGAAACAATGATAATCTACAACTTTGTTATCGGTTTTCCGTCGTTGGTCTCTTCAGTAAGCATAAGTCATGGAACCCGTTGAGACCCTTTGAAATTCTTCTTCACTGCTACAGATCATCATGATTTGCAAACTCTATTTGAAAGTTGAAATATCTTCTAAGAAACCCACTCTTTTAGCAATTAGAATGAGAAGTGCACTGACGGCTCGGATTTAATTCGAACTCTTATTGATCCAAACCGTCATTGTTTGGATTCAAATCCGAGCCGTCTATTGCCGAGATGGACGGCCAGGATGCGCTCTACAGGAAGGATTTTGTAACATCATGCTGCACCTTCCTTTCCAAGTTATCAATGTTTCCAAGTTTCCGTCGCTAAAACAAATTTTAGCGACAAAAATGCTACGCGCACAACCGTTGTGTTAGTTGTGCACATAATTCTCAGAAAATAAGGAGTAAATGTTTCAATGTTCAAAATACAAATATTACCAAACGGGTCCTAAGCATCTTCAGCTGATGCTTATTTTCCCTCACCTTAAAAGAAGATACTTGATGCCGTAGGGACAAAGACAAACTCGAATCCATTTATTTCTCTCGAAAATCCTCTTGGTACCGTAGGGAAAATACACCGATGGCCACCGGACGGCCGTCTCCGGCCACCGGACGGCCGATCCGAGCCGTCCAAAAATTTTAAAAAACAAAACTGAGTGGGCTTGCGCGAGAATCAATGGCATCTGAGGTGTGTAGGGAACTTGATCCGAGTACCCCTTTTTTGTGTATATACACGTATATACATATATAGACGAAAAAGGGGTGCTCGGATCAAGTATCCTACACACCTCGGATGCCATTGATTCACGCGTAAGCCCACTTGGTTTTGTTTTTAAAAATTTTTGGACGGCTCGGATCGGCCGTCCGGTGGTCGTTGGTGCATTTTTCCTACGTTACTGTCGGTACCAATAGCAGTACTCTATTTCTCTAGTTGGTCACCAAATGAAAGAAGAAGAAGAAAAAAAAGAAAGCGAAACACTAGTTCATTGTTTTTGTCAGCTGCATGACCCTCCGTGGATGAAACTATTTATGAAAGGAAATAAAGAATCTAGACCGTTCATTTCATTTCATTGACATTTTCATGTCCCGAGAGTCATGTATCCGAGTAACATTTTTAAAATAAGAAATTTAGCGTAGGAAATTAAGGCTCCGTTTGTTTGAAGATAAAATATTTTTGCCAAAAAACAAATTTGAATTAAGCTGAAGAAATTGGTGAATTTTGATCATAGGAACTAAGGTTTGAAAACGAATTTGGTAGAGTAAGTCCACCTAGCCACTTGGGGTGCGAAAGCCATAACTTGACTCTCTCTCTCTCTCTCTCTCTCTCTCTCTCTCTCTCTCTCTCTCTCTCTCTCTCTCTCTCTCTTTCTTTATTTTTTTGGCAAAATCCAAGTCCACAAATTTTCATTTGGATTTTGCCAAGCCATTGTGATCTCTCCCCGCATCATGTAAGCCCTTTGATTTGCACTAAAAAAATGAAATGAGTTTAATCCAATAGCATTGTTTTAAGATTCTACCAAAATGACACCAAACTGATGTCGTTGCAATTCAGATGGCTCTGAAGTTAAATCCGATGCCTCCCTAGTGGAACTGATGGAGAAGTACTGTAATTCAGCTCAAATTCTACCTCAGAATCAGAACTGCATGTGTGTCACTCTGTGTGCAATAAATTGTAATTTCCTTCGATATTCTGAATTCTCTCTGTTCCGATAGCGGTTTACATCACCAGGCGTAGTTGTTATCAGTCAGTTTTTGTTCCTACGGCTGTTAGAATAATCAAGTACATCCAATTCCTTTTCGTTTTTTGTCTACCATATAATCAAGTCCAAGATCCGCATAAATCTTTGGTCTTTAGCGACGAATTCTTTTCTATAAGAGCTACCATGTGAGTTGCTATTTGTTACCATCTTTGCTGGTCTCCTTCTTCCGGTGGCGGAGCTATGTTGGGTGTGCCCCGGCCCCGAGTTGTAAAATTTTATTTTTTATATACCTTATCTTGAATATTATCAATAATTATTCGTATATAGGTACTTATAATCTTAATAATTTTAGTTTGATTTGATAAAAAAATCGGTTATTTTGCATTCTTATTTCTCAATTTCTTTTACAAATAAAATTTTAAAACAAAAAGTTTACCAAAAAGTTTCTCCTCTTGTTTGTGGGCTGGTAAAGGTGGTTTTCTACCAGAAATTAAGCAACCAAACTTGGTCAGATCATCAGAATCTCATTAACACACCGATTTATCTAAATTTATTTCTCTACAAATGCAGCAACTGTAAGAAAGCTTGTAAATTCTAGATCATTTACTGAATACTGAACCGTAGAGTTGCTTCCATGTGAAAGCCATCGGGACTTGAGGATCGTGGACCTTCAGATCTCGCAAGCAAACAAGCGAACCTCCATATGCTTTCATCCATCATTTCTTGTCCAAACCACTTGCACGTCGTTGCGAGATTCGCCAGAGATTCACCGTCCAAGTACTTGGCAATTTCAATCCATGGGATTCTGTCCGTCCTTTGTAAACAGAATAGAAAAAACACCGATCAGTACGTGCAGCAAATGTAAATACAATGAAATAGAACTAGTCACCAATGTAGACTACGGTTAAGTTATAAAATTTCAAATAGAAGTTCAAAGTCTGAAAAACGAAAGAAGATGAAAAGTATGAGTTTGTGTCTTATGATCAATGAAATTCAAGAAGTACCGAGCCCTAGGTCACGTAATCCTTTGGAAGGTAGGACTCCCCCTACTAAGACTGTTTGGCCTGGCTCATTAGCGGCGGCTAAGAAGGCGCTTTCATTCTCGCACCCGTAGCTCACGCACGCACAATATGTGACTTAGCCAGGTTGGTTCACATAATCCTTTGATAGGTAGGACTCCCCCAGGTTGGTTCCCACATGTTTAGTTACAATCACTTATTTTCTAAGCAGTGGCAAAAGGAAAAATAAATAGAAGCTTTTAGTTTTTTTCTAATTCTCCTTGCTGAGCAGGAGTAAATGAAAAACCTTCAACAAACAGAGTCTAAACAACAATACATCACTTATCAGCACAGCACTTTCTCAAGTTAAACCTAATTAAACCTAGATTCAAGTTAAATTCTCAGATTCAGTGAGCAATTGAGTCAGCTACAAACAAACCGTCCTACTCGTGGCAACTCGTTAAGTCTCGGCTCGGGTCGCAAATTTGAAATTCAAGAGAATTTCAAGTGCTTTTCATATCGAAATATATTTTTCTCGGTAAATTTGATCTTGCATGTAGAGAACCTATACGAACGTAGAACACACACACAGCAGCTCAATCCAACAAATCTCTGCTTATTGATGTACGTAGAAATTCTGACCCTATCGAATTCAGATCGATTTCCGGATCAAATTTGGCATACACAAAATTCAATTCAATTTCAGATGCATTTCCTAATTCAACTCAGAAAATTCAAGTTAAATTCTCAGATCTAGTGAGCAGTTGAGTCCGCTGCAAACAAACCGACCTACTCGTAGTGGCTCATTAAGTCTCGACTCGGCTCAAATTCAGGAGAATTTCAAGTGCTTTTCGTATCAAAATCGTTTTTTCTCAGTAAATTTGATCTTGCATGTAGAGTACCTATACAAACCTAGAACACACACACAAACAAATCTCTGCTTATTGATGTACGGAGAAATTCTGATCCTATCGAATTCAGCTCGATTTCCAGACAAATAAAGTGAAGCAAACAATGCATTTTGTAATTCAACTCAAAAACAATTTGAGAGAGAGAGAGAGAGCATAGTTGTTAAAAACCTACGATACATGATATGTATACTACGATTTGTATCGTCTCTTTCGGAAAACGATACATATCACACCTTGTATCTCTTTTTTGTATAAAAATCCTACGATACGACCGCGTATTCTACGATTTATACGCGTATCCTAATTCTATATATATACTGCGATTACTTATTGAAAAAAGTCGGACCTTATTTCAAGAAATAGAACCTCAAATGCATTAATCTAAGCCGTTTGATCTACTTATGGTATCTTTCAAACCGTTAAATAAAAATTTAACCTTAATTTAGGGTTTTTATAGAAGAAAGAACCATATTTCGATTTTGTTTTGCTTGACTTTTCTTTCCATAGTAAAGAGAATAGAAAGCCTTAATTTAATAGGTACTAGTTAAGTGACTTGAAATTTTGCATTTTAAAATTTTTTTTTTTTAAATGTAAGCATTGTTTGTTGGTGTTATTAGATGTATCTACTTTTTAATTGTATGTTAATTATAATTAACATTATTGAAGTATAAACTAAATTTAATATTTTGGCACAAGAAAGTTATGTCCAAACAAGTTCAATTGACAAAGCTCCAATTGACAAAATCTAGAGATGGAAGATATTATTGAAGAATATATAAATATCTTGTTTTTAAAAACTCTAAAATATCTAACTCTATAAACTCTAGAATATCTTTGTGAAACATCTAGAGTTTTTTTTTTTGAGAATTAGTCACATGTGTAATTCTAGAATTACCTCAAAATTTATCTTGTATGAAAATATTTTTGTACTAGAGTCTTCCATGGGATAGTATAAATAGGGATGAATTCTAGCCATTTTGTACTAAGCCAAAAAAAGTTTGAATTCAAGTGTAATACAAATACTCTCCTTCCCCACTCTTATCTCTAGTATTTTCTCTCTCAAAAATCTTGTCTAACTAAACAATAAATACTTTGTTCGGTTGGCTTTTTGAAAAAAAAATATTTATTACACACATACTTTCGGTCATTACTCTCATTTCTCTCTCCACTTATTACCATATCTCCAATCATTATTCTCATTTCTCTCTATCTCTCTCTACTCATTACCCATATCTCCAATTATTACCTTTATTTCTCTCTTCACCATTACCCCAAAAACCACACTCAAAAATTCTCAAAAATCCATCCAAACAAGATACACAATGCGTATCCTGATACGATCCATACAATTGAAAAAATGATATACGATACGTATCCTGATTTGAAAAAACACTGAGAGAGAGAGGACCTGATAATCTGGGTTATCACCCACTCAGTAACATCATCTTTGATTGCAAGTTCCTAATGGAACAATTTGAAGGGGCAGCGAGGAAGTGGAGCGGGTGGCTGCTCCATGGTCTTCTGCAATTAAATTGAGTGTGATGATACTTTGAGAGTTTGAATGAGTCCTTAATATAGGCGCGCGGGAATTCGAAGTACAGATCAGAGCGAGCCAGATTGAAACGAGTAATTATTAGGTAGTTCGAGAGTACCGCTACGTGGTACTCCCTACCTTTTTATAATCACATATTCATGTGATGTCCTTAGTGGTAGACCCAACATGAATGTGAGTTCCATGTATACAAGTGTGTAGCCCACAATTAATGTGGGAGAGTTTGTGTATTTGTGTGTGAGATTGGGTTTTTTTTTTTTTTTTTGTCCCGGAAAAAGGAGATTTTATTATTAGTTAGAAGATCGACCAATTGGCCGAACATCATCAACGGCAAGATCAACAAGTGCACGGATGCTCTCGATCTCCAAGGATGAACCAATCTCAGTTGGAGATTTTCATGTGTATCTTTACATTCCTAGTTGTATTTTTAATTTAATGTATGAAGACTCTATAGGGGTTATGTCCCCAAGACTTGTATCGGTTTAAGTTTTCTTAATGTACATTTGATTACCCAAAAAAAGGGACCTAAAGGGGCAGTGAGAATGAAGAGGAGCGAGCGAGAATGAAGAGGAGCGAGTGGCCGCTGTCGTTTCCGCATGGTCTTCTGCAAGTGAGTGTGATGAGTGTTTGAGAGTTTGAATGAGTCCTATTTATAGGCGCGGGAGTTCGAATTTACTAAGAATGGTGCTATTGACACAAACATTCCCAACACAGATTCTGCACAGATTTAACGTAAGGCCCACTACGGGTCCCACACAAACGATTCGTATCTTTATTTATAGGCGCGGGAGTTCGAATTTACTAAGAATGGTTATGGATATGATCTTATTGCCCTAAAATTGGCTAATTCCAATTTTCATCGTCTACATATTCGTTGGAGCTATTTCCTTTTAATCATTAGTTTAATTCTTTACGATATCGCTTTCCTACTTGAACTTCTGTTAAATTCTTCCTTCTGATCAGAAAGCTCTCTTGCTCTTCTCTCTGTTTAGCTTGTGTCTAGCTAGCTCATTCTAGGAGGATTCTAGAAGGAAAATACGAGCTCTAGGATCAAAGATAATCTAGAGGTCATTGGTTTTTATGGGTAGATTGTGTTTTCGTGTATAGCTGAATTTTGTTTTCTATTCGACTTAGGCTCCGTTTGTGATCTCTAAATTATTCAACTTTAAGTTACTTTTTGATCAGCAACTCTAACCCCGCTCCAGAACACCTTCTTAAAAAATAAGTACTTATTTCACATTTCTAAACTAAAAAATGTAAATAAAAAATTATTATTTATTTATTTTTTTGCACCGTATAAAAGATCTCGATAAGATATATCAAACAAGATTCATATTTCTCGGACAATTATTTGCGTAAATACATTATTTTTGAACTTGAAACTAACTTCTTAAAAAATACTCCCTCCGTCCCATTTATATTGTCCATTTTCGTTTTTCGTGCTATTCTTTCAACGCTTATATCTTCCATTATGAATCTCAAAAAATATGCAATATGGATCTTGTCTGATAGTTCTCGATTAAATCTATAATACAAAGTTTTCAAAATTATGAAAAATATTATAGATTGAGAGATATAAGCGTTGAAAGAACGGCACGAAAAACAAAAATGGACAATAAAAATGGGACGGAGGGAGTAAGTACTTATAATGGGTTCTGGAACGGGGCCCGTTCCACTTTCTCCAAAAATATTCTTTTTCAAAAAAAAGGTAATTTCAAGCTCAATTATAATGAAAATAAAAAATAATTTTTCAATTTTTTTTGCTCCTTTTAAAAGATCTCAATGAGATCTATCAAACAAGATGCATATTGGTAGAAAATTTATTTGCATAAATATATAATTTTTGAGTTTGATATTACATTCTTTTTCAGAAAATACTTTTTTCGAGAAACTAGAACACCCCCATCTAATTAACACCTATCCAAAATATGGACGAAATCTTCCTACTGATGTATATACAATGTTGGCAAAAAATTCTTTCCATAAAAGCGTATTGGAACTCCCGGCAAATTGACCTGAAGAGATGCTCATGCACTCCACTACCATCCCATTGGCTGACCTTAGATTTTCCCTTCTGAATATGATACATACACACCCAAAATACCTAGATCCGACCATTCACTCTCACATGCATGTGAACCCCACAATGTGGATCCCATTTGTAAGATCCACATGTATGTTAGTGGAATTAGTCAGATCTGCGTATTTTTGGTGTGTATATATCATTGCTCTTTCCCTTAACATATGAACAAAGGGTGTTGGGATGCGTGGAACCAGGGAGTAATAATTATACCAATAATTCCAGAGTCACACACCCACACTCACAATTTTTGGCGGATCCCACACACTGGAGGTGTAGTGTGTGTGAATCCTAATATAAATACGAGTGTGTTTGCGTAAATGTTTGCATAATTGTTTGTGGTTATAGAATGATCGTAATTATAAGCTAGGCTTCACAAACACTTTATTTTGGGTGTTAAGTTGCGCTGCTCCCGGGCCTTCAACGGTGTTTCTTTACTTCTTTCATAATTGGGTCGGCTTCGAAAGAATAAATGGAATACAAATTCACCCTGGTACAAAATTTCAAATATATAACCTTTTATCATCACCAACTAAAGCAAACTCCAAACTCGCATCAACAAAAGGATGCACCTTTTATAATTCAATTTGCAAATAGAAAAATACCATCATTCCTGCGACCCGAATATTGAACTTAAAACGTGCAATGGTCTTTCAATACCTGCCTAGCAAGATCAAGTGCTCCAGTCGTTTTTTAGATCAAGCGGAGATTGTAAGCTGCTTCTCTTCCGAGGTCACAATAATTCTTCTTCTGATTATCCATACCATCAGGGTTCTCGTTGGGAAGCTTTGGGATTGGATAATCCTTCTCATGGATTGCAAGCACCTTTTCATAATAAGCAGCAGCGAGTGTAACAAGGCCGAGATGATGATGTGCCCGAGCTATGTTATATAGTGCTTCCTGCAAGAGTTATCACAATGAGTTTATTATCCACTGCATACCATGTTTGGAATGATTGTCTGTTCACTACGGGAAGAAGTGATTTTAATGAAATCAGTCTTGTGATATCATTCACGATATTTGCATCCGTCATTGACCATCGTCTGACTATAGAAATATATCCTTTTACTGTTTGATGATTGGTACTGAGGAGCTTTTCCTCACAAGTGGAGTCAAGGTTTATAGGTGTTTACTGGAGCATATCGTCGGGTTTATACCCACTCTATATCTCCCGTACGCCATCACTGAAAAATAAACTCAGGTGTGCCGTTTTTAGATACGAGAATTATGAAAAAGGGATACTGTTCAACCACCAAGGATTATTCAAGTATGAATTCATGCATTTAACAGTCCAAATCATTGAAAAGCCATCATCCAAATGAGAGCCTCAAATGAAACAAGAAAGAAAATAGTAAAACCTGGCTGCTTTCACAAAGTCGCAAATTGTTGTAGAGGAAAGCTAAACCTTGCAGCAGGCACCGATGTTTGTTCTGAAGTCTGAGCCCAAGTGCTAGGTTGATCAAGGCAGTTCCTAAAATGAAAAAGAAAAATGATTACAACAAAAAAAAATGTCTTAGCAACTTCAAATAGACAAAATGAAAGGGGAAAAAAATCATACCAACACACAGATTGACCAGGGGACTGTCTGGCATCAGTTTATATGCTTCTAGGTATTCTCTTGCAGCAGCTTGATGCTGGCTGATCATGTTAAGCTGATGTCCAGATATGATAATGGGAGGAATGCTATCTTTGTGTTTGACTCGCATGCCATGCAGGAGCTTGTTATGTTTTGAATACCGATTCCCCAATCTACAAATAAAGCAAACCAAAAACTACACCAGTTAAAATACAGTGGAGTCAGTGGACATGCAGAAAAAATCCCATGCATGATATTATGCTCATGATATGCCAATGATACATATCTATAACCTGACATTTGGCAGAGCCATGAGTTAGCCAGCAGGCTAGAAACATAGTATTCTTTCAGCTTACATTATTACCATAAATATAATGATACCCTCACGGCTTCACGAAATGTTTATTTGAACCAAAACACTGCCTTGGCCTTGGATGTATACAAAGAAACTTGAAAAAGCTGAGAGGACTGAGACTAGGAAGAATGGCTGGGGGAGTAAAGGTTATGGGGTATCTATTCCTAGCCAGTTCTAGACACTGATTTCCCCAAAACCCTCTAGATGCGAAGACCGTCGAATCACACATAGTTCATTCCTGCAGATGAAGAACGTGGTCTTCTGATGGATTTTTCCTTCAATTATGAAAGGCGTCACCCCTGTTCACGATTTCAGGGTCCTAAATCCAAAGGGGAAACATGATTCCCTCCCTCCCCCCTTCTGTCAAGCTGTCCAGTTTCTTGCATCACCCTATGATTCTCAGCCAATATGTACTCCCAGACCTCAGATGCAACTAATTATCTAAAGACGATATGTAAGCAAAATATATAGTGGAAAAAAAGAAGAAGAAATGAATTCTGTTATATAAGAAACAAGGTATTTCTTATATGCCAACTTACATGGCTAATGTATAGTTTTGCGAACCTAGTATTGATACTCAACTTCAACCGTCACTACTATGATAGCTGTTTGTCGTTGGCTTCTTTTGGGGAAGGTCATAGAAAGAGTGTTTTCAGGGTTCAAAGGCTGCACCATTATGCCTTTTGTGGAGTGATGCTGTAGGTTCAAGGGTATGTATGTCATTTTGAGTCCTTTGTAGTAGAGGGTCTATAAATAGGAGTCTAGAGTGCTCATTAGGGAGTTTTTGATATTTGAATAAGTATATTTTGATTGGTTTGCATCATGGAGTATGTGGGTAGGATTCATAGGAATCCAACAGGTTCCCGTGACAGTTACTTACAAAACACCAATATAATACTTCCATAATGTGGCTAATGTGTGCTTGGCAAAGTGTCCTGAAATTTTCCTCATCTCAGCATCATGTCATGTGTCCCTTTCTGTGCAAGCTTAAGCTAAATGTCTGTCTCTCTAATCTCAATGAAGCTCTCATCTACGCTCTCATCTGCGATCTGTATATCCCAAACACATCCCATTTATTTATTCTTTTCATGTATTTCAGCATGTCCTCGCGAATAAACAGAAGAAGCAATGTTAGACAGAGATTAAACTTCAATATATGAACTCATTGAGTTTGATAAAGAATACAAGATTCAACTTGAGTGTATTGTCCCTAAGATTTTCAACTTGAGTACTGTCCCTGAGATTCCAAATATTTAGCCTAAAACAACCTTCTCCAAAAGTGCAAGAGATTTTACCAAAGAACTACAAAAGGTAGCACCAATTCAGAACAATCTTATGCAACTCAAAACACAGATATATTTCAGAAGAAAGCAAATCGATGTAACGAAATGATGTAGTTTTCTGATTGATACTACGGTGTTATATTACCAAAAAGCATAGCAAGGTACTAAATACCTTGAAACTACTTTGTAGTAGCAATTCCAGGCAGCAAAGCTGTAGGGATTTTGATTAACTATGTGCCGTGCATAATCCCATCCATGTGAAGGATCAGTAATATTGTAAGCTATTTCTGTAGAATATTGAAAAACAATAGAGTGCTTTAGCGTCACAGAAATTAGTAATGATTTCTACTGTAAGCAAGAATACATAATCTGAAGAAATTTTGAATGCACACTTAAGGAAATTCAGGACAGCAATTTTACAGAACAAAGGTTGCATTGGATGATGGTGACTACAAGAATAGGAATATTTAAATACTACTTCGATCGAAGACTTATGAGCACTTCAACCCATTACAAAACACTTGCGAGCTCCAAGAGATTGAAGCTCCTCCGTCTTCTCAACAGACAGTGTCTTCGAAGCAAGTTTCAGTGTAAGATTGATAACCTCTATTGCTTCCCAATATCTTTTCAAGGACGCCAACAACTTGCATAACTATGAAACATCAAACTAATGAGGAGTTAAGCTTGACAAAGAATTAGTAATGATTATAAAATCAGTAACGACACAGAAGATAGTAGAAGCGTTGAATAAGGAATTGCATTGCACTCCCAAAAGGAAAACCGAAAAAACCAAATGGGAACATTATCACATTAAAGAGGAAAATTACAGAAAACCAAATGGGAAAGTAGTTGCCATGAGGCTTCAACAGAATAGATTGACTAGTAGTAGAATAATTCTATTTTAAAACGTCAAGTTAGTAAGAAAGTCTACTAACATCGATAATCAGATGGTGATGCTCCTCATCTTTCAGAAGATTAGGCAAGGGTGGATCTCTCATTGCTTGCTGCATATATATGACATGAAATTCAGATGCTCAAGTAATATAGTTTCTTCTAGTGGATACAATTGAATTCTCATTGCAGTGATACAACAAAAATTGTTTACCAGAGAATCTTCATCGGAATTTTCACTTTTCCAATCAAGCCCAGCCTTCTTTTGAAGCAATCTCTTGGCTCGGGAAGCTTTTGATCTATAGTAAAGCATAGATTAAAGAGAATTAAAAACTTGGCTTCAAAACTAACAAAATTTAAACACGGAAGATGACTATTGGAAAGTTGATTTGTGGCTTTCTCGCAAACTCGTCTTTGGAAGATACAGACATATATATGATTCCGATCAGATGACTAAGTAAATCATCAGGGTAGGATTCATCTCTTTCTCACATCTAGAGGTGCACAGGCACCGAGCGAAAAATATTCATATTCTTCAGAATTCCTATTTAATTCTCCAGAAGTAAATGTGATTTCAAGGTGACATAAAGCATTCCATGCAATACATGGAAGTCTCGTGCATATATTAAACTAAAGTTACTAAACCATAATTTGTTAATCTAGATTCCAATTTTAAATTCAAGTTCTAGTTTAATGAAGCATTAGCTATGTTACCTGGATTTGGATACGGGTGTCGGGTATCTGTCTGTGTCGGATTCTTCTAATTTTCTCCTTAGCAATTGGGAACAAGCGAAAATATTCCTATTCCTAGTATAGTACTTTTATAATACAGGCTAAATGGTATTTACAAGGCCTTGGGACAATTCAAATTCAACACAGGAGTTTGATTCATGGTTAATGGCGAGTTTGAATACAAACTATTGTCATGTGGCCGCCCACCCCCCATATGGAGTGTTGAGTGTCCGACACAGAAACTTTATAGTTCATACAATAAGAAAAGGGACGGTGACAACATTTAACCACGAACCGTAGAAGCAAAGACCATTCAAAAAAAGATGTAAAAACACAATGATCTTTGTTGAGATTAAACCTAAATGTGGAAGCTAAATATCAGGCATAAAGCCACTAAAAAATTTAATGTGGTGACATTTAATCGTCAGATCCTTCTTTCATCATAAGGCACCACTTTGAAACATTGTTCCAACTATTTTCCATTACCCATATCAATTCTATTCTTCCATGTCACTCTACTAATGGCTTGAGAATCAATTAAACCACAACGACCATGCATTCTCATAATTACTTAACCAGTGTTGAGTTCAATCATTCACTTCTTTAGCATTACCCTGCATGTTGACAATGTTTATCTTTATATATTGGTGCAACTATCAACCTCCATCACACATGGCTAAATTATACCAACTAATCACTTTATTCGTTCGTCACATATACCTTGGGGCTAATGTGGGATCTGCCCAAGGACCAACCGGCTTAGGTATATTGTGATACATAACATATTCTGTTACAACGACTTCTGAATGTAATATGACACGTTACTCAAGTCCCAAGCAAGTACTCAGTTTATATATGGCCATCATATCGGATTTCACAATCATTTTACTAAAATTTGCAGTCTCAGCTTACAGTCATTACTACACGCAACTGTATATACGTATAAAACTCCAATAATCAATGAAAGGAACATCTACAAGATAGCAATTACTCTAAGAACTTCATAACTTGGTTAAAAATTCAAGACAATTGAAGTTTTGTTAATCAATTTCCCCAGAGTTACACCACCCAAATCTCTATTTTTACAAAGAGTCGCACTTGAAATGTATTGTGAAAAAGGAAAGGTTATTTGCATGTTAGAATGCGTGAACAAGCCTATTTTTATTTAGGATCTAGCCGGATAACAAAACATTGATTTTCCAATCTCCAAGACAACATAAATAGATCTCCCATAACCTAGAAAAGGATGAAGAAGCATATACATTTTAAGCTTAAAGGTCTTAACAAACGGGTATTAGCCGAGTTGACCACAACCCATTTCCTCAGTAAACAGAACCCTTTCACCTCATTAAAAGGTCAAGGAGTTTCAACGGATTACTTTGTAGCATTCAAAATCAGCACAAACGGCTAAGCTTGCAAAAACAATAGGGAGAAAATAAGATTCCATGGGCATAAAAAGTGGAATGGAAAAATCAGCAGGCATCTAAAACTTCACTTTATTACTTCAGGCACTGAAAACAAAAAGAATCCCTTACAATCTAAATGGAATACTCACAAATCTGATGCTGAACCTACAGCTCTGAATTGTTGAAATAAATTACCGGCGTGACAAGCATCCAATACCTTGTCTCTTTCGAAAAGATCACTTTTGGGGGGCCTTTTTCTCCTTCTAACCTAAATTAGAATAATGAGCTGAGACAATAGTAATGAGACCATTGCCACGTGATGACTGTTCAGTACCAGTTGACAAAAAAGATTCTCAAAAAAGGTTATTCATTTACCACATGCTTGCATCTACCATCATTCCTTCAAGTGATACAAGGTTTTAACACCGAATTTCATGTGCACATATAAGCTACCTTGTCCAACACCAGAAAAGATCATAAGACTAGTAACCATATAACTTATCAAACATAATTACCAAACATGATTTGTGATTATTGGTCTTGTTAGAACTTGTCCCAAAGTGGGTAATTTCATCCTCCAAATCTGCATATAAGCCTAGTAAGCCTCTCCACCTATTGGCAATTAGTTTTGAGTTGGACGCTTCAACGTGGTATCAGAGCTAAGCTTTCGAAGGCTTTTGGACATGATTCACTTGATTGGTTTCCAATTGTATGTTAGAAAATAGTAATTCCTAAGATACAGATCCTTTCTTTACAAGTAAAGGGTCGGTTGTGCGGGAGAATGTTAGCATTTTGCCACATTGATTAATTCTGAATTCCAGTGCTAGTATATGAACCTGGGCGGCATCTCTATTCATTGCCAACTGGTTTTGAAATTCCCTCCCCTTTATGTCCCATGAGACAAATTTTGTTAGAAGATTGGACAATCCAGACAAACTAGGCATCTTAGTGTAGCTTTTTCACAACATTACTACCAAGGCATGCCATCATGCCATGTAAATTGTTGTTGATTTCGACCTTGGATACCACCATATCAACAGTGGGAAAAAGGGAAAAATGAAAATGAAAAATACTTGTGCAAAGGTATAAAACGAGCTATTTGTTAGTGCCTTCGTATGGCAAACTAATATATCTTCCCATCCCTAAAGTGTAGGAAACAAATTCTTGCAGAGTTCTTTTGCTTCCCAAGAATATTTCACCACTATTTAGACTGGAACAAAGGCATACTCAGAATCAAAAGAACACGGCAGAGAGAACCTAAATTGGAAGGAAAGTCTACTTCTTGACTTGTTTGAAGTTCGACCATCGATCATCCAGAACCTAAGCTATTTCCATACATTATGCTGAATTTTTATTTCATATATTGCCAGCTACAGAAGCTGATAAAGTTGAATCGGTTCAAAGCATACATCTGTCAGGTTGGTAGGAAGATGTTTCAGAAGAATATAGGAGATAGAACAAAGAGGCATTAGTTGGACTAACCAAAGGTTCTTATTGCACATATTATACTAGTTAGTATGGAAGACCATCAACCCTACAAAAACTAATGAGAATTGAGGAAACTTTATATCCAACCCAAAACCAATTGGCAATGAGTGGAGAGGTCCCAACATTATATTATGTGACCACCCATTCCACTCCCAAGCAATGTTGGACTAGATTTATTTGAGTCTTTTCTCTGGACTTTACTTTGGACTCGCTGTAGCGGTTGAGCTACTAAACTTTCTCGAACCCACATGGTCATGTAAACCTGAAATGCCTCGTGTAGACCACTGACCCAATAACTTGTTGGAGCCTGACAACATGACCCAAAATGCTTAAGCCCAAGTTACAAGTAGTAGCTTACATGGTTCCTTATATACCAAGGATCACCCATGTAGACTTCTGATGTGGTATGGGTGGTTACAGTATATATTCCTCTCTTCATTATATTCCACCACAAAGAAAGATTCATTTGGCCTGGGATTCTTCTAGTATTATCCATTCAGTCCAAAACAGATCACTACAACTCTTGGAACCGGTTGACTACTTGATTCTACATTATTCAACGTAAAAAATACACTTCAAAAGAAAATGTTACTCGATTTCAAGAAAGAACTTTAATATTTCTGGTCTTTTAGATGTAGGGTTTCATGCGGATCACACTTTTGTTTTCACATCGTTGTAACATACTCAATCACGACTAAGAAATGACAATAAACTGTACATCAGTTAATCTGTCCTCTAGTTGAGATATATTCTTTTGTAGCAATGATGCATTTTTTCCCCTTCTCCTCTTGAATCTCGTGTATTCCTTATCATGATTAATAAAATTTCATTTTTTGCTGTTAAAAAAGAAATAAAGAGTACATAGCGACCAATCTAATTTAGACTAGCCAAGTTTACTTGTTGACAGTGGCGGACGTCGAAGTTCTGTCTAGCAGAGGCCCGAATCACGTGTATTTTCATATTGATATAAAAGATATATTTTGTGAGTATATACTACTACTTGCAAGGTCTGAATAAGAGACGATATTGTGTGTATGTGTGCAGCCACCATTTAATTTTATACATGCAACCTAAAAAATGATTGATACCTTGAATTTTGGGAATTTTTAGCCCACATATAGAAATTTCAAGAAATTATTTTCACTCAAAGAACTTGCAGGGGCCAATCCCATAGAGTTTTTTTTTCTAAGTAAACTAAAAATTAGTACAATACGCAAGCGTATTTGGAGTTGTGCAGGAGACCGGGTCCTCCTTGCACCCCTTGGGGCCATCCCTGCTTGTTGGTACACATGCTTCACTTTTGCACATGCATCACCCACACGAGATTACCTTTGGTTTTGTAGCATTGTGACCAAAAGGGTGTGTGTGTGTGTGAGAGAGATTTGCAGAATTACCTTTTGTTGAATAGTTTCAAGAAACAATGATTCTCGAACAGAGGGAAAGATAGCATCAACAAAGGCCTCTGTCATTCCTTTGGTCTTGTAAATGCGACTAAGCTTCAGTTTTATCTGCCAATTAAGCCACCACGGCTTGGTTTTATCAGAATTTAGTCCTAATTGTGAATCTGGAGAAACAATAAGGAGATTATAAAAATTGAGATACAAAATATGCAGGTATAGAATACTCCAAGTGAGCTCGCAATAATGGCTATCAAAGATACCTGTACTTTTGCTGGGAGAAAGAACTGAAATGGCTTCATCTTGTTTATCATCGTCAAGAAGAAGTAAGGCCAGAGTTAACCGAGCATCAACACTATCCTCCATTACACATAAAGCTGAAGACAAAATCCATATAAATTTTGAAGAACGATTTATTCTAACTTAAGGTATCAAAAGAACTTACAATCCACTGACCAATACACGTGTTAGGTAAACACATTCTCATAAGGATGGTGGTTTCATAGTCCGGTTAGCAAGCGTGCTCAAAATGCCCCAATCAAAGCACCATGCACATGTTCTCATAGTCTAAGAGAACTGCACTATATTTTGGTTTCTCTCTTCAGATAGGAAAAACGGTAATGCAATTACAAATGTCTCATAGTTTCTACAGCTTGATACTTGATCTTCCCTCAGATGATAACAAATTCTAACTTGATTTTGCTTTCTGCTTACAAATAATATTATGAACCATACTATTTCTTGGTAGCTTAAGTTACAAAATCAAATTCACTAGTACAATAAGTCCATTAAAGTGAGCCAAAGTCTGGTCATAAATACAGAGCAAAATATATTTACCGTTGTCATCAAGTCAACATCAAAGGTTTACATGTTCAATCAGCAATGGATATATTGGAAATCGGAAATTCAACTTCATGGAAATAATCTATAAGATTTTAGTGTCACCTCCATAAGCATGAATTGAAGTTGATTTTCTTTGCTGGTTTGTGATTTGAACGTGAAGGTAATCCAAAAGATTTCAAACTTTGAGTCTTTTGGCATTGGTAGCATTCGGTGATCCATTATATATCCCTCACACTCTCCAACCCACCAATATGCAAAAAACATGGGGTACTGAACGATATGCTCTCTTCTCTCTCTCTTCTCTCTACTCATATTTGCTTGCGTTGCTTGCTTATATTTTTACTGTTTCTACAGTGATTTCCCCTCTTGCCATAATCATAAGGTGATTGATAGAAAAGTTAATTGCTAAGAAACTAGCTTTAATTGATATGTCATGGATTGTATCAAAATAATAACCCTAGCATGCCTTTATATAGGCTACAAGACTTGATGACTAAGAAACCCAAACGAACTAGGAAAGACTCACAATAAAGAAACCAAGACTAACTAGGAAACATGAATAATTGCAAAGACTAAATAAGAAGCATAATAAAACCTAGATTACATGGTAACATAATATTTCCTCATATTATGCTAACAGTGATTTCTTTTGGGCAAAGAGTTTGTGTATCTCAACTGATTTTTTCACTCTCTTACCCTTTCTTTAAAAACTAGTTAAGGAAGAAGAAAGGTAAGAAGTAGACGCCATACCTGAGTATAAGTATTCAATTGCTCTTCCTCTATCACCCACAGATAAGTAGCATTGAGCGATGCTTACATGTAAACTACCCTAAAAAGAATAAAAAAAGGCACGATTTAGTCATGAAATAGCCATGGTATATTGACCACCCCTATGAAGGTAAAAACTAATGTTTCATTGTGACCATTTCACGACAATAACAAGCAATAAAGGTATTAACTATTAAGTCTTAACGAGGTTCATGTAATCTAGCAAACAAAGAAAATTGCAAGCAACAACATTAAAAACCTCTATCCCTGATGTCAACAGCCACTTTTGTGTATGATCTTCCAGGGAGAGTAACTACTTAGAGTTCCTTAACATGCACGGTCCGCTTAGAAGACTGGGAAGAGAGAGAGAGAGAGAGAGAGAGAGAGAGAGAGAGAGAGAGAGAGAGAGAGAGAGAGAGATGGCATATCAAATACGGTTTTCGAAGGACATAAAAAGCCCATCCCAAAACCAATGCACTTAAATTCAATAATCAAAAAATTGCAATATTATTCTATCTCAAAGAAATTAATAAATCAGCAAGCTAACGCCTCCGTCTTTCCAATCTTCCATTGCCCAACTCAAAAAACATAAGGTGAAAGACATTACACCAAAGTCCTCTTAGTGAATACATCCTCCAGGATATTCAAATCACAAAGGGCAGGCAACTGGAACTATTGTTTTATTATTAGTACAAAGAAATATCTAAAGAAAGACGATAAGGAAATTCAAACCATATGGATACAAAGGCCACCACCAAAATAGCCATATACAGATTATGTATAATGTCGGAGCTCAGTGAGGGTCCACAAAGACTGTCAGCTACCGAGCTAGGGGTCAATAAAGGCTGTGCTTGCAGTTTGGTTGACGATTTGTTCAGGGTTATGCTATTTGGGTTGCAGACAAAGGGAGAGAGAGAAAGTTGTATTGGTCACGCAATTAGGGTTGGGGAACAAAGGGGGAGAGAGAGAGAGAGAGAGAGAGAGAGAGAGAGAGAGAGAGAGAGAGAGAGAGATGGCTGGTGCAAATGGCTTCTACTGGCGACATGCAAAACCAACGTGGGTCAAATACCGAGTCAATAGTGCAATTAGTGAGAGAGGCAAAGGATAACTTCTATTACTAAATGATCAAATGCTACAAGACTAATGATTAACCAGCCAACAAAACAAAACTAATACAACCAACGATCTTAGGAGCAAGAGAAGGGGGAGCCCCATGAAGAAGCTCTAAGGCTATGTTTGGACACCCATATCTTGGGTAAGAATGGGAACCTTATTACCAGGAATCAAATACCGACTATTAAATACCTAGGGTAATTTCATTTCCAATGTTCAGTTGGTCCAGCATCCAAGATTTTTTTAATTAGAAAATTTATAAGAGTCAATATTTCCTTTATTTACGGCCTGAGCCAAAAATCTAGGCTTACCATAGAGGAGGGGAGGGATAGATTTCCACTATGTTTGGGAACCTGGTTAGATATGTCATCACAAATCGCATCCCTATTCCAATCTGTTCCAAAAGTAGAATCATAGGCCATGGCATCACATTCCCATTCCGTCTTGGGGTTCTTGCCATCTAAAATGAGCCTAAAGGAGTATTAAACAGGAGAACAAAGCACAAAATGTTTGTAATGAGACAGATGCAGTAAGAATAACCTCACCTCAAAGGTTTACGGGATTCAATAGTCAATAGTGTAAAGAATTGTTAGCAACGGGATCAGAGAATGGTTATGCTAGGTAAGCTCACAAGTATCAGAATCTGTTATTCCTAAAACACTATATCGGTAGACTAGGAATGAATTTTTCTAAGCACCAAAAGAAGGATGGCCTTAACATTCTTCATTGTTGATAAAAAAGATCCCAAAAAAACTATGCCACAGATCCAATAGTTGAAGTGCAGATCCACCATCAGCCTGAAAATCCGGATCAAAACATAACAGCTAAGAGGAAGTTTTGATTTTGAGAAAGCAAAGACCACTATGAGCGGTTCCAATACCAATGATTCTACCTGTTTCCAGTCCGTGAAAAACTAAGTGCACCGGTGAGAATATCACAAAACAATGCTAAATTGGTATTACTAAAAAATATAGTAGGGAACTTCTAACAAAAAAAAAAAAGGTAGATTAGACCATATATGAGATAGATATAGAAATAGAGTAAGAGATAAAACATTACCGGTTATAGGTGACAAGGAACCATCAGCCACTCTTCTTTCAACCTTACGACGACTGCGCGTGTAGGTGTACAAAAATTGGAAACGCCCATCATAAGTTCAGCAGGTCCAGCATCTACTATATAGTGACTATAACAGGAAGAAAGAGCAATCGTGGAGGAAGAACTACAAAAGGCTAAGGCTGATGAAATATCAGCTGTATCTTGTACCCCTAGCTCTAGACCAAGGTGGAACCTGAAGCATCAGAAATATGAGCATGGGATTGCTAAGTAAACCTATTTATTTCCAAGAAAAACCTCTAGTAGAACGGTCTTTCCACAGTAATCAATAGGCTTAGACTGACCTGGTCTACCACTCCTTGTAGTAAGGCTAGGAGTAACAACAAAAGCAAAGCAATCCTGAATTCGTGTATGCACAACGGCATTTCTCCTAAGCTAGACTCTTTGTACCAAAAAATGCTTCCAGGGCCTTAAGATTCAGACTTCGATTCACCTAGAAAAAGTTCAATTCACCTAGAAAAATGCATACAGATTAAGGCTTAAAATCTCCACATATCTTCATCACAAGAAGCAAGCAGGTATATGCAATGAATTTGCTTACATATTTAATCCTTGAAGCAATCCTAATAGTGCTATATTTTTTAGCAAAAAAGGAATAATGCTAATCAACTGATAATCAAATGGACCTAAAACCGAAGACCATGACAGATGACAATCGGCTCCCCTAAATCAATTTGATCATGGAGATATATCAATTACCGCATGCAGGCAGAAAAGAAAGGAAATGGTATACCGTAATAGTTTGAAATCAGAAAATGCAGATAAAAACACAAGGACAATTTCCTACGAGGTAACCAGAAACAGATTCTAGTCAAAGCAAGCAAAAATAAAATGCAAGGTCATTTTTCTTACATCCTTATCTTCACCAATTCCTTCTAACATCATATAGTACTTCAGCGCATATTTGTAGTGCCCAAGTGCCATTAATGAGTCTGCAACTTCACGAACTAGATGAGGATGTTCATACACATTCTCCCGTTGTAAAACACTGAAGATACTCTGTAAAGCATGACATCATCACTGAAATTATAAGTACTTCAGCAACAATTTAACATATATGCATACCCAATAAGCCTGCATATGTCATAATTGTACTCTTGTCGGTCACACATGGCCAGTCCAAAGCCCAGACAAAGGAGGAAGGTTGTGTGTTTCCAGCACGTAAAAACCCCAATCGTCAGACCTTCTATGAACATGAATCCAAATACAAAGACAAACGATCATGTAGCGAGTCCAATTGACAGGGACATAATGCTTACTTTGCTTTTATCTATCTATCTATCTATCCATATACACACACACATGCACATGTGTGTGTAAACACACACACGCACATACATACATACATACATATATGCACATGCATACGATATATACAGCATGCTTGAGAAAACCCACAATACAATAACTTTAACAAATAGAATCCCAATGCAAACTCTGCCCTGTTATTCTTACCCAATATAGAAAGGAGAATGCAATTGTCATCAATCCGTGCTCATACAAAAATGAACTAACAATTCTGCAAGGCTAAATGGACTCGTGTATCGTATGTGCAAATAGGTATCAAAGCATCACATCACCTAACTATTTCAATGTCACAAAGACACTATCCTCCTTTAGTTTCTTAAAGGGTAAATGGTGTAGGTGACTTAGACATTCAATTGCATGTAAGAGATGTTCTGCATAACTTAAAGGAAAATCAACATCCTCCATTGTTTGGGTGAATATCAGCTACACCCAAGTGTCGAGTGTCCAACACGGGTATTTGCAGACCTTCAAAAGCATCCGTTAAACAAAGCCACCGCGTTTTAGCAAGAACCCAAAAAAAAACCATAGAGAAGTAACCCACCTCTGCCTTTTTATCATCTCCGAGATGAACAAGGCATATGCTTGCTCTGATACTCAAGTAAAGAGGCAATTCTTTCCCAGCACAATAAACATGATGTGCACGCTCAATATGCTGAAGAGCTTTGGTATGTGCCCCATTATTCATGCATGTTGAAGCTAGCAGATCAACTACACCTAAATCGGCGTCACTTGGATGACTTTTAAGATAGTCCTCCAGAATGCTAACAGAACGCTCCTTCTGACCGCATTTTTGGTAACACTAAAAAGATAGGCAAGAAATCAGTTTCCTTGATAAAGTGATGTGCACATCAGCAGAACTATCACTCACACTCAGTATGAAACAAATAAAAGAAAATGGGGAAAAAACATCCTGCCAGAATCTGTGATCGGGAAGAAAAAAATAATCAACAAGAACAAAATGCAATGAAATCAAAATCAAAATTCTTATATAACCAATCAGCAAGTAAAACACACCGACTAATATGGATTTCAGAAGGAGAAGACAATTTAGTCAGTGAAAACGAACACATTTAGATAAACGTATTCAATCCACACTTCATGGAGAGATGATAACCACAAGGGCAGCTTTTTCTAAGATAGCAAAATTCTCAGCTAGATGGGCCTTGATTAGGAATAAAAACCTAGAAGAAAGTATTGAGTGGAAACATGTTTCTTTAAGAGAAAAACATGATCTCTCTTCTCATGATAACATCATCATAATAACAACAAACCACCACATCCAGCAACAGGACCAGTGTCACATCCAGCACTGGAAACTGCCAACAAAACCACCGCAACTGCCATTCCTGGTGATGTTGAAGTTACCAATCATCCCAAAAGCTTAAGATGCTGGGAAAAAAGTACGTGAACTGTTACAACAAAGGAATATGGCAACAAAGCAAATAGAAGCAATTCACATCTGTAACTATACAAAACACAAGGCAGCAATCTGGGAAATGATTATTAAACCATTCTGAGGTAAAACTACAATGTTAAGTGATGCAAGATCAAGTAAATAGTTAACTGAATAGGCAAGTAAAACAGATGTGACAACCATTGTGGCTGTCTTGAGTGCTTCAACATTCTCAGGACAGAGTCGTGAAATCTGCTCATATGATTCTGCAGCTTTCTGATACTCCCCAAGCTCAACATACAGAGAAGCACGACTAAACCTAAGACTCATATCTGCAGGATCTGCTGTTATAGCTTTCCAGAGGCAGTACCTTGCCTGAACAGCATTTCCTTGCTCTCTGCATAGTTCAAATTTAAGAAAATCACAACATGATCACAAAATCACATCTTCTGTCATCCATCTAAGAACCACTCGATTAGTGAATGAATATCTATGAAGCACAGTACTGCAAGAAAGTCCCCAGACATATACGTGATAAGGATTTGGATATGGATATGTATACGGATATTGATATGTATACGGATAGATGTTGATCACCTCTATAAAGTATCCAAATTTATTTTTTATTTTTTGCAATGGCGAATCCAGCATGGAAACCAACAACAGGGGAAGGATACATTTTCATAGGCCTCCATAACAACCCTCTTTCTCTCAAAATGCTTAAGCTCTCTTCTTCCCCACCCTTAATGATCTTTGGCAAGCTTAGTACCCTCCATCTTTCCTAAAGGCCCACCCCGGCCACCTCAACAAGCACCATCCACACCTATGGAATTCTCCATTCACTTCAAATCGCGTGTTCCATCTAAACACTAATCGTTTTTATGCATAATGCTCCCAGACTATAAGCCACATCTTGAATCTCTGTTTCGTAAAGATAATTAATCCAAAACACCAGAACCATGTAACTTCGTCATCTCGGAATATCAATTTCACTTAATCCTCAGTTTAAAACTAGTAGGTTGTATGAGTCATATCTAACTAACCTAACCTTTATTCCAGATCAACAATTGATTCGTCAACAAAATATGTTTGCAAAGGTGTGTAGTAAGTTCATCCATGCAGTTGTTAAAGAGAAGGACTTGATGACAATCTTTGGATATGGCATTGCATCTCCTTGTGAAGACATCACACACATAATTTACTTTTGACTTTCCAAAGAGATCAATACAAACACCAACTAATATCATCCAGGAAAATTACAAATTTCAGAGGAAGGAGGTTTGCTTATTTTTGGCGATAAGACGTACCATAACACAGAAGAAGAGACAAACCATATTGAGTAACTTCTGTGAATTACTTTATCGGGAGGAAAACAAACTTGAGCTGTCAGATATTGTCATAAAAAAAGATGAGGTAAAAAGCCTTGGCAAAACTCACACGGACCAAGTCACGAGGAGTTTCCAAAGTGATGAATCCTTTGGTGTCAAATGTGCAGCAAGCATGTAGAAATTCATAGCTTTCTTCTTGTCCCCAATATTGCGGTAGATAAGGCCACGGGTATGATACGGATCAGGCAAGTTTGGTGCAACCCGAATAACTTCTTTTAACACAAATATAGCCTACAAATCAATTGACGAGAATGGTTGAGCAAAACATATCTATAAAATGTCATAACCAAGATAGCATTTCTTATCCAAGATGCAGTAGGACTATTTCCCGCGAATCTAAGTTCGGGAGCATTTGTAAACATATACATGAATATTATAAAGAATATGAGCTTCTTGTTAGTCTTAGTATACATGTCAATTGGTTATTGGTGTAAATGTTTTAAGTATTATTTCCTTTATAAGTAATTGAGAAAATTTGAGTCAATGTTTTTGTAGTGCTTGTCGTCACTTCATATTTTCTCCTGTTTGGATGCTCTTCATTGATTTCTTTTGGAATCATCTACTTGAGGGATTCTATCCTAGTTGGAAGCGCACTCCTTTCTCGATGGGAGAGAGGAACCGAGGAGATTCTGAATTGGGAGCACAGGAAAGAGGTTCTAAGGTGGATTATTGACCCCGATAGGAGGATCCTGCAATTCAGGACACACGCATAATGGTGAATAATTCAGTAAAGGCAGTTTTTTCCTCTCATTCTACATATCGAGTCCTGTTTTCAGTCAGCCAAAGCAAACTGGTGTATCAGCTCTTTTGAGTTTTTTAGTTCAAAAGAATATTCATGGGTCTAAAGTTTCCGGAGTCAACCAAAGATACTAGTTGATATCAGATTTAACCCATAGGTTGTCTAAGCTTTCTTACGTTTCTCTACCATGAAGTGGATGTTTTGAGGTATCATCAGGATCCAAGTTATCATCTCATGCCTGGGTTATTGATATAAATCTTGCTCTATTATCTTGTAATGCCTTCACGTATGGATCATCGATAGGATTAAATGGTAATGTCACCAATTTTTTTTGATGCATTCTGTCTTCCTGCTATTGTGTATAGTTGGAGGTTTCAAGGTTTTACAAATATCAATGGTCGATTGGCCACTTAGATTTTGGGAGATTAGGTATTGGTTGCCACTCAGATGTTATACCATTCTCACTTTTGTTTTTAGCTATCATTTTTATCTCTTCAAAGATGATGGATCTTCTATAGATGAGAGGAAAGTGCTGAATCTGGCAGTTTAAAGACTTGAAGGCAAAGAAAATTGGGGAAGGATTGCTGGAAGATTCGCGCCAATAGTCCTACTCATATGTGTCGATTCCACCTTGCTAAGCACAACAGCACAACCTCTTATTATTGGCATTGCACCTAGTAAATTTTTTTTTTGATAAGTAATTTATTAACAAAAAGGCATAAAGGGAATGCCGCCCGTGTACAAGAAAGGCCACGAGACAAAAAGGCCCTATACACTCTCCTATGGAAGGAGCAGTTCAAACCATTCTAAAAATTGGGCAATAGAAGGATTACAATCTCTCTTGTCCCAACTATACAAGCTATTCAACAAAAAGCTTTTAAGTCTAAACAAAGGCTTTTCAACCCCTTCAAAACATCTCAAGGTCTCAGGTCTAACGCCAAGAGTATTATAGTCATCAAAACAATATTTTAACTCCTAAACATGTATACCCACAAGAAAAAATGTTCAACATGCACTCATTTTGGTCGGCTTTTACTCAAGGGGGTGCCCTTCCAAAGCGAATATCCCTTATTTTGGTACTAATCAATTGTAGTGTTGTCGTAAATGTCGGCTAACGCACTAGTGAAGAAAATTCAAATTAGAAACAATAAAAACCAAACTATTAAGACAATTGTACATTGTACAACATTTACAATTATTCATCAGGTCCTCAAATCACGTTATTTGTTCTTTAGGTATCTGCCATTAGGATTGAATAAAATTGACCCCAATCATGCTTCTAGATCTAGCCGGTATTGGCCAGGTACGGACTAAGACAGAGTCGCAAGGCCAATATGACAATAACGCCAGCTCTGGTTTTTGATAACTATGGTTCTAACCTATGATGCACCGACACGGACACCGAAACCGACACCGGGACACGGGAATTCTAAAAAAATGGGGACACAAACACGGCGGGGGGACACGCCACGTGTATATTTATTTATTTATACAAATAAATAAATAATTATAGTTTACCACCCAAAAATTTTAAAAATATTATAATTTGGCCCCAATTTTTTAAAAAAATTACAATTTGACCCCCAATTTTTTCAAAATTTACAGTTTGGCCCCCAATTTTTTTTTTAAAATTGCAGTTTGGCCCCTGCTGTGTCCCCATCGGTGTCCCCGCCGTGTCCCCATGAAAAATTCAAATTAAATTATGGGACACACCACGTGGCGTGTCCTGTACATGTCCCCGTGTCTGACACTGCGATACCTCGACCTCTAGAGGTGTCGGTGCTTCATAGGTTCTAACAGTCCATGGTTTCTACATTGACAAAGATTCATATGGCAGATACAATCCTGGCACAAGTTTTTGCTATATTTTATGCTCCTAACATCAAAGGCAAAACTGTAAAGAAGATATGTACTTCGATTTAATACTCTTAGCCTACATTGAAAATAGGTGACTTAGCCTTCAAGTAATTTATCGTGAAGTAGCTTTTCTAGTGGTTGCTCGGTCTAATGGGTAACTAGCGTGTATGAAGTCATTTGTCCAGCATGTCTTTAGCCCTTCTCTCTTCTTCATCTTTTCTTTTCCACTGACTTTCCGGTAAGTCTACCACCCTCTTGAGGAAACTGTCACCAATATCAGTAGTAAAGCAAAACCATGAAGATAATTATCATGTAGTACACAAAATCCACTAAGGTACATATATGGAAGATTGTATAAGCCCTTCCAAGGTAAGAAAAAGGCTCATCTTCAACTGATTCTAGGATTGACACTTTGGAATAGAAGCTTCATATAACTCTTGAAAAACTGAAGCATCGCTCTGTACATAATCATGAAACAAGTTCTTCAGTGCAGTGCTAAACCAGATTATATATCCTACACAACCAAACTATCCGCATCTTTGAGCATGCCTCCACCATTCTCCAGGATTCAACCCCATCACCTCTCAAGAAATTCTTAAAACATAAAATTATGGTTAAGAATCACTGTTACTACTCGAGGGGGAAAACAAGGTTCTTTGAGCTACTCTCGGCAACCTAACCACATTCTTCTGACTGCATACCAGCCATGCATACGCAGATATGAGGATTTCTCGAGGAATATCAATACTGAGGTGCCATAAGTTCACTGGGATGTGATCTCGATACTTATCTAGATT
This sequence comes from Rhododendron vialii, assembly GCF_030253575.1. NCBI lineage: Eukaryota > Viridiplantae > Streptophyta > Magnoliopsida > Ericales > Ericaceae > Rhododendron > Rhododendron vialii. The sequence goes on along the minus strand of NC_080558.1, from coordinate 44,226,035 downwards.
GAGTTACTGTACACACATAATATTCGGACACTATTGAAACTATAAATTGGATACTATTAAGATAATGTCTACCCTAGAAACCATAAACAATAACCTATTCGATCGGTGTCAATCTACCACAAAAGCTCTCTAGCCTTTTTCCCAATAAGCACGGCTGTCAAAAGGGTTTTGCTACAATCCATTTGATATGGAGAATAGATATAATCTAAGAGTCAGACACATCAAATGTAGCATTTGAGGATTCGTAGATATGGATACTGATACGAATATGTTATGGCAATCCGCGCACTAAATATTTAGCATTACATTGTCTCATACACTAAGAGTTCAATTTTGGCCAAAAGCTTTTTCTGTATAAAATTTGTTAGACCTTAAACATAGATAAGCCAATTAAGGCTCCAAACTTCCATAAAAGATAGAATAGCACCGCACCTCTTCATATTGGCCATGTGCATAGTGAAGTGTAGCATCACCAAGCTTTCGTGTTACTTCTGGATTTAGTTTATTCTTTGATCCCTTCCGCCTCCCTCTCTTCCTAGACTGTACAGGAAAGAAAAGCAAGTAGTACATAGAATGAGAACAGAAGGTGATATAACATGCATTGTAGATGTCACATGCCAACTATCACCAAAATAAGTAAGTTGGATGCAATATTTAACAACAGGAAAGAGAAAATTATGAAAGGGATAAGGCCACACCATCACGGTCTCGATATTAGTAGCAAGGAGCTCCTAAAGTGGTGTCACTTCCACCTTAGGAGTGTGCTCCTACGCTCCCAACAAAGGAGCTTGACGGGAGCCCACTCCCACTAAGATGAGAGCACACTCCTTGAGAAGATGGGAGCTTTTGTACGATCCTTGTGCCGGAAAATAGGGATTATCACTTGACTTTATTAATTGGTCTTTGATGAACTCATACATCTAGCCCAAGTGATGATATCTGGAAAAAAAAAACCATATATTGTAACACTAACCCATTTCTTAACTTATGGTGGAGTTGGCCCATATTTTTACTCCCTAAAACAATTGCACTTTTAAATTTTATATTCTATGCTACATAATTTCGTAATATATGTACAAGTTTCTTTCACGCTCACAACCTTGGGAGTTTATATATTCCCCCACTCCGTGCAACTAAGGTCTGATTCCATACTGCAGGATAATTGATTCATATGATTGCTTGCAATGAGGGAATTAAGTGTACATAGCTTAATCTGCGGGAATCGGTAGCTGTTCCTTTTATAGAATATATATTCCAGATTACAAGGAGAAGGTCTTCCTGAGGAAATAAAATTTGAATTTTTTCCAGAAAATATCCTTACTCTCATAGACTTGTCAGTTTTAACTAAGGGATGGAAAACCATGTTGGACAATATTCAATGAGTTGAGAGGCATGATAGTTTGGACGTTGCACTAAGTCACTAACAATGAATGAGGTGGTGTAGTGATTTATGTAACGAGGAACAAATCATTTTCAAGGCAGACTTTGAGAAACCCTTTAACCATGTCAATTGAAGATTATTGGGTTTGGGGTAAAAAGTAAGGTTTTGGAGACAGAGAGAGAGATTGCATTAGTGGGGTTGCATTCTAGGACCTGTTTAAAGCTACTGGACGCCTCAGACAAGTGAGTAATCCCCAGTATACCAACATTATAGGCAGATATGTAGGCATAGTCTTGCTGATAAAGCCAAGAAGTGGGCTTAGTTAACGCTCTTGGTAGGGATTGTGTTTAAGTTTCACATTACGGACAATAATGATACCATTTTTCCCTTCTCGCAAGAAGGCTAAAATGGTATGCCAAGATATCTGAGTTTACTGCCGATCAAAAAAAGAAATCCGAGTTTACCATCTATTAATTCTTAAAAATCTGATATCTTAGAAGTAAAATGTTTTGTCCCCTTGTAAACACCAACTAAGAAAATAAATAAAAAGATAAGGAAATGAAAATATTTGTGTCCTTGAAAATATTAATTGGTTGAATCAAACACTTTAAAAAGTACCAACATTTGGCATAGGTATGTGGGTCAGTAAACACCATGTGAGAATATGGAGATGAATCAATGGTTGTTGAAGTGCTTAATAATCTCTACAAGGATCTTAAAAAATGCTTGAGAGCTCTTGCGAAGCGTTTGCCCAAAGAGCAAGGTAACATGGAAACCCCTAAACTTGAACTTTTCAATTGATGAGATTCCTAATTCCAATATAAAATAAAATGTCTCACTTCGAGAAAAAACCTTGGATTTGATTAATCAAATTCATGATCCCTTGTCAACATTTTCAGATGTCAGGGACTCACACCCATAAGTTGATCCAATCCACCCATATTCTTAAAGACTTAAAAGTGATCCATCCATGTTTCTTGCTTCAGGGTGACTATTTCGACTTTGATAGACCAAGAAACCTTGTTTATCCTTACTAATTAGATGGAAAGTGGGTCGTCTCAAAATTAGTGTCTGCAAGAAAACTTACTAAGTCGTAGCATAATCGTCTTGATAATTGCTTCTTTTTTTTGTCTTCCAACTCTCACACTAGTAGGTTTAGTGGCTACTACACGCCGAGGAGGTTAACTAACTATGAAGTTCTAAACTATAGCTGTGAAGAAATGACCAATAATCACAATACCTTCCTTGATTTCTTCTGTCGACCATAGTTCATGACTTCCATTATTTCTTCCATGCTCGCTCCATTGAAACCCTCTTGCCTTGACTTATTAACTGGGCTTTCACTACCAAAGAAACTTGATAAAATGAGAGTACACTTCAAGTTTGCAATGAGTATGGCCAGAACACTGATCATTTAGAAGTATTCATCCAAAAACGGACACAAACACCAGCCAAATTACAGGAGCACTAAGGCCAAGATAAACTAATGAAAATAATACTTTGCAAAAATAAGATGTTGATTGGGAGCTGTGTGCCTGCTCGAAATCCAACCAACAACTGCCAGCTATGGAGTACCGACACTCCTAAACGCTACCATATCCAGCGACACGTATGGGACACGCCAAATGGATGCCAACAATGGATTGAAAGATCATGGCACTCAACAATGTGCACAAACAAATTCATACACTAGGCATATAGCACATGGATGTTGTGAGTTTCCATTCTCTAGTGTTTCTCTCTGCTAATGATTTGATTGTGACATTAACCTCCAGGGATTGGACAAATTTGACATAGTCTGGCCCAATCCGTCACTTCAGAATGAAAAATTGGGGTTAGGGTTATCCCGCCAAATCTAGAACTGCAATCAAAAGATTCAAAACAGCCAATACCAGCACCAAAGCGCTGTCCACGTGTAACGTTTCAACGAAAGAGCTATCACCAGGTAATGTTTCAACTTTTCAGTAACCTCAAAGGAAATTGAATGGGCAAGGTTATTTGGCTTCAATTTTTGCCGCCTTTTTTGTTGTTTGCTCTTAATTTTTACTAGAATTGGGCCAAATATTTCCATTGCATCATTCGGAATAGGAAAAGTATAAAAATAGAGCCCTAAGTGAGCTATAGACACTTAAAAAGACGGTCTTTTTAGCGTCATCTTATATGAAGCATTTTTTTACAACTTTTTGGGTCATATTTCTATATTCTTCCGTTTGCTCTTGTCAAGATGAACTATGTGATGACCGGAATCTAGTAAAAATTAGGGGGAACAACCAACAAGACAGTACAAAAAAGACAGCAAAAATTCAAGCCACTTACTGTTTCAAGTATGATAAGGACCATCGTAAAACCCTAGGGTAAAAGAGAGCAAAATGAAACAAAAATACAAAGCAGGAGAAGTAAATGCCGAAGCTCCATACTCGTGCTCAAGGCGCTCAAATTGCTGATAAGGCTGGACTCCGAAAAGTAAAAGCCAGAGGATCCATCTCCCCCTCGAATCTGAATGCACACGCACCATCTCCGTCTTCTTCTTCGTTGTCAGTTTCATCCTCGTATTCACCATTGTCATCCTCATCTCCCTCTTTCTGTTCTTGGTCGTCTTGCACTAGTTCCATTCTGCTATCTCGTTCGTGGGTGTCTATGGAATTCAAATTGGTGAATGAATTGCTCCTTTCTATTGTTTTGGAGAATGAATTACTTTCGCCCATTTTTTTTTTTTTTTTAATCCGCTACTTTCGCCCATTCAAAACCTATGATACACGAATACACTGTACAGTATAGGTATCCTACGATTTCTACCACTCCTTCGGAGAATAATATGTATCACATCATGTATTTCTTCATTTTAAGAAATTCTATAATACGATCATGTATTTTATAATTTATATGCATATTTTAATTTTGTACCTTATTTCAAAAAAACAGAATCCCAAATACATTAATCAATTTAATCTAAGCCTTTTTGATCTAATTATGGTATCTTTCAAGTCATTTACTAGAAATTCATCCTCAATGTTGTAAAAAAGAAAAATCATACTTCGATTGTATTTTGTGTGACTTTTCTTTTCCTAACAAAGGGAACATAATCCCATAATGTAATAGGCCCAAACTTAAACTTTTGCATCTTAATTTTTTTAAAATGTAGGCTGCATAGTTTGTTGGTGTTATTAGTTTTATCTATTTTTTAATTATAAATTAATTATGATTAACGATGTTGAAGTATAAATTAAATTTAGTATTTTGACAAAACTCCAATTGACAAAACCCAAATATAATAGATATTATCGAAAAAGATATAAATATCTAGTTTTTAAAACTCTAAAATATTTAGCTCTAGAAGTTCTAGAATATTCTTGTGAAATATTTGGAGTTTTTTTTTGTGAAAATTAGTCTCATGTGTAATTCTAGAATTATGTTTAATTTCTAAAAGAGATTTTTAAAATGAAAAAGTTTTTTAAAATCCGTACTGTCCAAAACATTTTTAGATGATTAGATTAAGAGCGGTGAATGTTAAGCAATAATCGAAGAATTCTTTTTTAAATTTCTTTTTCTTTTTTTTTTTGTCTCACTTAACTAGGGTGATAAACGGGTCAAACAAGCCGAATAGGTAGCCGGTCAAACTTGGTTTGATAACTTAACGAGCTTCAAAAATATGTTTAAGCTTACTAGCTTAGCTTGTTTGTGAGACGAGCCAATGTCAAACGAGCTTTAATCAACTCAAATATGAGCAGATCTCAAGTTGCTTGAATCTTATATACACAATAAGTCGAACAAGTCGAGTACTACCTTGTTCAAACTTGGCTTGAAATCTTAACCAACTCAAAAAAAAATATTTGTTCAAGTTTGATTTGATTATGTAACAAATAAATCATAAACAAGCTGTAACGAACAAACACAAACACAAACGCAAACTCGAATGTCGAATGATGAGAATACGGTAGACAAGATTCACAAGATATTTCTTTTTTTCCTTCAAATGTTGCTAAATGAAGTGGCACAGTGATCGCGCAGAATGATAATCTTCCACAATTTAGTAGTACAAAAGTTAAAATCCAAATAGCTAAGAATGAATATGTGCAACTGAAAAGGGGGTGACTATTCGCAGCCTGTATTTTCTCCCTTAGCCCATTAAAAATTTTCAATTATACTCGATAGGTCGTTACCGAAATTGAGATACATTTTCAGTATATAATTACCGAAATATAATATTTTTTCAACAGCTATTTACCGAAAATGTATGTTCAGCAGTTGTTTACCAAAGGTTAAATATATTTTCGACATGTAGTTACCGGAATATAATCTTGTTTTCAACAGTTATTTACCGAAATGTTATATATGATTTTCAACAACCATTTACCGAACTATAGTGGGCTAAGGGAAAAAATACGGGGCTGCAAATAGTCGCCCCCCTGAAAAATTGAGAGATGAAATAAGTAAAATACTAAAATTCACGAAGTTTTCTTCTTTTTTTTGAATTGCAAGAAGGGTGGGAAGGAACGACTAGCGTAGCAACGGCTCTTGGGCGTGACCATAGGGATTCCGACCCATTGTAAAATATCCGGTTTGAGCCATAATTACTTACTATCCAAAAAAGTGAGTCCATTACCACAGCACCACTTAGATAATAAATGGACAAAGCGCCCTCCATGCAAGTCCCATAGTTGGCGGGACTCGAACTTGGACGGATGACGTACGGGAGGGAGGAAAACACTTAAGCCCACTCAATTTGAGCAATAAAATAAATACTTGTGTGTATAAATTGTTAAATTTATAGTGCTAAAATCATAACCATGACAACCCATCCCATTACCCGTTTTGTAATCTCAGAGTATTAAAAAATCTTAATAAAAAAAAACACTTCTGTGTATAAATTGTTAAAATTGTTCACACCAAGTTAAAAAAATTAATTGAATGCTATTTTAAATTAGTGCAAAAAAATTTAAAATTTGTGTCCAAAAGTTCTTGATTTGTTTTGTTTTGAAAAAAAAAAACCACGACGGGAGTAACTCAATGGTTAGAATTATATATTTCCTAAGAGTCAAGAAGGGATGAACTAATGATGAAATTAGGTTCTGATAAAAAAAAAAAAATTAGGTTTCTTTCTGGCAGCTTGAGATTGCTAAATGTTAATTGCTCGTTGATATTGTACAGAATTATAATTTGAGTACAAATTAGTAACATTAAATGCCCATATATATACAGCCATAATACTTTAATTAGAAAAAAGTGAAGTTCATAATATCAAGAAAAAACAAAACTTAGTTACAGAGTAATCTACAAGATGGAAAGTACATGGGAACTTTTAAGTTACATAGAAAAAAATCAATAATTCTAATTACTCAAAAAAAAAAAAACTTTGAAATGACCCCGATAAGGTAAATCAACGGTGTAGATTTACTCACTTCTAAGTGAATCTGTACCGTTGATTTACCTTTTCGGGATATACTTTCTGTATACCTAGCATTGCTCTAAAAACATAGGACACCATATAAGTATATAACAATGCAGCACATGACACCATAAGTAACAATAGGTCTCGGTTTGGGTAGATATTTGTTAATGTGTGAACATGATGATGTTTTCTTGTTCCTTTTAATCTTTGTAACAATTTTAAGATTAATAAAATTTATTTTTTGTTGTTTGAAAAAAATAAGAAAAAATGTAGCACATTAGAAATACGGTCTCACCCATAGGGGTGGACAGATGCAACTAAATGACCCAGCTTTATAACAAGGAGCCACATTTCGATCTTCCATGTTGTAGATGCACATGTCTTTCCCTCCTTCTCGCTTGGAAAATGTGTATCCTGGCCAAAAATCCTCCGTGTAGTGGATACAGTTTCGTTTAACCCCTTTGGAATTGGAGGCTTGAACAGAGATGGAATCATTGCACCCCACGAATAGTGCATTGTCGCCTAAACTCTGTAACTCCACCCATGCCAAATTGTTTAAATCCACCTTAAATACTCTAAATTCCTTAGTCCTGTAATCAATCACCCCCTCACCGAGGTAGTCTCCCAAATAAACCAGCTGATGCCCATTTCGAATGACTATCATCTATCAATAGCTCCCCGTATGGGCGCTGGACTCCATTGGGTAATATTCTTTCTCCAACAAGACGTGTCATAGTTGGATAAAGGCACCAAACATCGCAAACAACTATCTTTTCGTGTCTAGTACCTGCATAAATTGACTTTCTCATTCTTCAATCTCCATAGTAGAGACACGTGGAACAGGAATTTGAACCCGGGATAATGGATGGAGTAGATTCATATCCCTAGTTTCGGATACTGTTACTAACCAGCCTAGTGACTCGAAACACTGCTTTCCTTTGCTTCTGGTAGCATCAATCTGCCGATTAAGTTTCCATCAGCAACACTAACGAAAAAACGATAATCAGCAACTTAGTTATTAGTTTTTTCATTGTTGGTCTCTTTAGTAAGCATAAGCCATGGAACCTCTTGAGACACTTCGAAATTCTTCTTCACTGCTACGGATCGCCATGATCTGCAAACTCTGCTGGAAGTTGAAAAATCTTCGAAAAACCCCACTCTTTCAGTAATTAGAATGATTGAGCTCTGCCCAATTTGCCATATGTTTGTTACTTCTAGACCTTAGCCCAAATCGAAAATTGACTTGGTTTTTTGTGGATTTGATTGAGCAAAAGGGGTTAAACTTTTGTTATGGGGAGGAGTCCTTCCTTTCCATTATTTTCATGTTTCCTTGGCTAAAATTTCTTTTTATTAAGGAGTAAATATTTCAATGTTTCCACTTTCTATATATATGCTATGCATGCTAATACCAAAAAAAAATCTAAAACAAAGAATCTATGAAAAAATGAAAATTTAGGTATTATGCAGAGTCTTATGCGGTGAGTATTTTATAAATTCCTTCCGCCGGGTGCAGAAACTATGAGTTTTCCACCACCATTATTTTGGGCCTCATGGTGCATTAATAATCGATCGAAACCGTTCATCTTGTAGAGCCCACAGAATAGTATTTTAAGTCAATAAATTAGTTTCACCGGACATCAATAGGTGTATCAAAGTTTAAATTTTAATTTATAAAACGAATGGTCATGGAAAGTTTATCTTGTTAAGTTGTTTGTTACCCAAGAGCATCCACATGAGCGTGCTTAAAATCTTAACCAAATTATACAGAAAGCCACTTTCACAATACACAACATAAAATGAGATTAAATTCTTTCTGCCGGTGGTGGAAACGGTGGGTTTTCCACTGCCGCCCATATATTGTGGATCCCATCATGCATTTGTTGTTATAATCGGAACCGTTCATCTTGTAGGGTCCATAGCGCAAAAAAATCACGTTGATTGGATATCGATAAATCAATCAAAAGTTGAATTTTAGTTAAAATAAAATGAACGGTTTGATCCAGTCTCCCAATTTGTACTTTGTGTAATGTAGCTAGAACACCTAATTTTAAAGAACCAAATGTGGAGATGCCACTATTTGTAAGATGAAAAGCTCTTAAAAAAATTGCACACAATTATAATTTCACCACACATTAGTAACATTAATGGCCACCAAGCAGACAAAGAATTTAAACCTCGGTCCTTGATTACAAAACGTAGCAGTCGATAATTATTAAGTTTTGCACTTTCTGATTCTGTTACGCCCCGATACAGTACTGACATACGGATGATAGTGATCGAATCTATTCGTCTTGCTATGTATTTTTGTGATTGAATTGTTATTTATCAAATAAAGACAAACGTTGTTTTGCGCGGTACTACCAAGCGAATGATCGGGATCATATTTTGGTGCACAATAAAAGGCCTCTAAGTTGGAATGCAGCACATCAGAAATACGGTTTGACCCATAGAGGCGGACAGAAGCGACTAAAAGAGCCGCCTTTATAGCAAGGAGCCACGCTTCGATCTTCCATGTTGTAGATACCCATGTCTTTTCCTCCTCCTCGCTTGAAGTTGGGGTATGATGGCAAACAATCGTCCGTGAAATAGATACAGTTAGGTCTAATACCTTGGAATTTGGCGACTTGAACAGAGATAGAAGCGTTGTCCCCCACGAACAAGGCATCGTCGCCTAAGCTCTGTAACTCCACCCATTCCCTGCTGCTTAAATCCACCTTAAATACTCTAAACTCCGAAGTCCCATAATCAATCCTAGACTCGTCCAAATCACTGTCTTCGTCCAAACCCTCATCACCATAGTCTCCCAAAAAAATCAAATCATGCCCGTCTCGAACAACTACCAGTACCTCCCCTTTTGATTCAACTATGTAGGCTCTCTTGAACCTTAGTATTTCACGAGGTATTCCTCCAACGACATGTGCCACCGTTGGATCACGTCCCCCAACGTCGCAAACAAATATGTTTCCCGTAGTATTAACTGCATAAAACTGGCCATTGTAATATGTTATATCATAGAAGGCACCCTCATGGGTTTCGATGGTGGTCCAAGCCTTGTCCCCGGGTTTCCAAAAACCAAGGTAACCGCAGCCTTCGTGAATAACCATGAGTACAAAGTTGTTTTCTTTTGATGAAAGACAAGGTTGTGAAGACAAGACGGCCTTTTGAATAAAGATGAAATTGTTAGGGAAGAGGTATTTGAAACCGTGATATAGGATGGAGTAGATTCATCTCCCCGGTTTCGGATAGAGTTACTAACCAGCCCAACGTCTCGAAACACCGCGTTCCCTTTGCTTCTGGTAGCGGCAAGTTACCAATTGGGCTTCCCTCTGTTGCAGTAACGAAACGACGATAATCATTGTCGTTGTCCTCGGCGAGCATAAGCCATGGGAGTTGTTGAAATCCTTTGAAATTCTCCTTCACCGCTTCAGACCGCCAAGATCTGCAAACTCTACCAAAAGACAAAAAATCTTCCAGAAAATCCACTCTTTTGGCAATCAGAATGAGAATATCTTGTAGTAGCTCTGCCCAGTTTGCCATAATTTTGCAACTGCAGAGAAAAAACTTAAACGGGTGCAGATGAAAGACAACAATGGAGGAAGGAATGCGAATTTATCGGTAAGGATTTAAGCCCTGACGAGTTTGGAGAAAGGAACGAGGAAACCCTGTACACCATCCTCTCTAAATTTATAGCCAAATTACCCCTTCAAAATTCGTTTTTCTATTTTCATTAGCTGCAGTATATTATATAGACACACTGCAGCGGTCTTTCTATTTTACCTTTATTCCTATGAGTTTCATTATTTCTTTATTCATCAAGCAATAAAAATAATATATTTTAACCATCGTACCGGATGTAACCCGGACCAACAACGGTGTTATCTGAATTGCTCATATCGGTAGTGTCGTTAAGAAGATCATCCATAAAAAAAGTCATCTTGATTGGATATTGATAAGTATCAAACAACATAATATTTAGAAAATACTCTTTTTTTTTTGGGTTTAGAGACATGTAGATTTCCGATTGAAATTTCTATTTTGCTACCAACTGAATAATCAAGCAATAATAGGAACGAAGAATAAACAATGGACATCGCCGGATATACATGAAAAAAAATCCTAAATGGGCAAAAACCATAGAAAGAAATCAAACAATATAAAAGACCTTACTACACAATTATGAATCCTCACCGATTGACTCAAGATCGATTGCAGCTACTCCATCTGCAGGCAGGAAACCGTGCTCCATATATGTGAAGACAAGCACAAACAATAAACGGCCGTTGTTTTCAATCCAATTGGATTAGTAGAATTCAACAGAGTGAAGGGCTAACAAGTTTACACTTGCCAAGGGTCTAATAGTTAGACTGAGAAGCACAAATTCTCCGAGGCATGAGACCGCAGATAATAGATCTTCTATAACTACTACCTCCCTCTGTTCCTTTTTAAGTGTCCAGCTTCGTAATTTCAACTTATTAAAAAGATATCATCATTACTCCTTTCACTTCAACTTTTACATCCAGTTTCCCTCATCCTCCATGGAAACATCATCATTACATTTTTAATCACTAATTTTTCAAAATAGAATATACTTTTAGAGGCAAAATGGAAAATTCACCAACTTTTACCCCACTAACTTTACAAATGGACATTTATTGAGGGACAGCTCAAAATGAAATACTGGATTCTAAAAAAAGGACAGAGGAATAAATAACAAAAAAAAAAAAATCTGAACAATGAAGTGCATAACATCTAGAAGAAACAAAACAAGGTTACAGGAAACGGGTGCAGATGAAAGACAACAATGGAGGAATGACAGACTCGGTTTTGTGAGGTTCACAAAAGGTGCCGTGAGTTTGAATCCAAAACTTGGACTTGGAGGAAGGAATGTACTTATAGGATAGGGTTAAGCCCGACGAGTTTGGAGAAAGGGAGAAATTTTTGGTTTTTTGTGAAAAAGGGGTATAGTCCACGTGGTATTCGAGCACGCATTTGAGCCTTCTAAATGTGTTTTGGACAGCTAGGATTTGGAGGCCAAGAAAGGAGAAACTTTTGGGTGAAAATTGGGTATAGTCTACTTGGTACCCGAGCATGCATCCGAGCCGTCCAAATGTGTTTTGAATGGTTATGATTAATTTAGAGGCCGCGAGAGAGGAGAGTGGTCGGCTAAGTAAGGGAGAGTGCTCGGATTTGAGCTGTCCAAAACACAGACGGCTCGGATGCGCATTTGGTACCCAATTTGCACCCAAAAACTTCTTGGAGAAAGGAAAAAGGAAACCTGTACACCATTCTCTCTAAATTCAATTGCCGAGGTGAGTTGGTAAGTGAATTTACCATCTTGCCCATTGACAAGAACCAAGGTCGGCCCACGTCTCGTGTGTGGTCAGCCGACCGGCGTTAGCCCCTTGGGCCCGTGAGACGTTGTATGCTTTGCGTTGCAGTAGGCCTTTGGGCCTAACGTCGATGCTGCAGAATATAGCCTGGGCGGGCTCCCACATCGAGAGTTTGGGTTTGTGTGTGTGTATAAAGTGTCTACTGATCCTCTCCCTAGTCAGCAATTGACAAGATCCTCTCTAACTTTTTTAGCCAAATTACCTATTCAAAATTCTTTTTTCTATTTTAATTAACTAGAGTGTTATTTAGACACATTGCATCGGTTTTTCTATTTTACCTTTACTCTCTTGAATTACTCTTTTCATTATTTCTTTATTCATCAAGCAATAAAAAAAAAAATTTCAATCATCACCAAATGTAACCCGACCATCAACGACATTATCCAAACTGCTCATATCGTTAGTGTCGATAAGAAGATCATTCATGAAAAAAGTCATCCTGATCAGATATTGAAAAGTATCAAACAACATATATATATATATATATATATATATATATATATATATATATATATATATATACGGGACGGTTGAAGGGACACCCAAAAAAACACCCCAAATCTCAAACTCATAGTTCCCGATCAAATTTTGATGATCCGAACCGTTCAATGTGTGCAGAATGTGATTTTAAAGGTGCTCGCTAAAAATTAACAAAAAAATCATCGGGAAAGGCTTGATTTGAGCAGTTTTTATTTGAACCGTTCAATAAAAAACTGTTCGAAACTGTTCGGATCAAGCCATTTCCGGTCATTTTTTTTGCTGATTTCTCGCGGGTACCATTAAAATCACATTCTGATCACATTGAGCGGCTCGGATCATCAAAATTTGATCGGGAACTATGAGGTATTTTTTTGGGTGCCCGCGGAACCGCCCCGATATATATATATATATATATATATATATATATATATATATATATATATATATATATATATATATATGTTAGACTGGTAAGGGATCCCTCACTGGATCCGTGGTGTGTGTGTGTGTGTATATATATATATATATATATATATTTGTTTAGAGACATATAGATTTTCAATGAAGATAATTTTTTCATGAATATTTTTCTCAACAAGTCGTAAAAAAATGATTCATCCCGTTATAAGTTCGATGATTGCTTACGAATAGGTTTCCATTGTTTGTTAAGTAAATTTGGGTAAACATGTGCGACGTTGCTTCCAATTCCCTAGTGCGGCATTATTAGCGAAATTATTGTTTTTTTTTTTAAAAGAGTCATTCATTCAATATAAGCCCATCGGGCAAACAAATTTCAGAACATATACAGGAAAGAATCAAAGCAATCTAAATGTCGATCCGACACCTACTGCCAAAGAGGCCCCACGATAACGCCGGTACAACAGAGGATTTAAAGAAATTCACAGCTCAAACCTTAAACAAATAAGCATCGCTGAAATTTGAAGGCAAAACAACAACAAAACTAGAATCTAACAGGTCTCATGCATGGACAAAAACCACAGACACCGGCCTGAACAGAATGAGAATCGAAACATCGGACCTTGGCGACCGAAGACCAGTCTTCATCCAACCTAATGCTGCTCAGCCCAAACAAACACCACCGGACCACCAGCAACTCACCAACACCACCGAAACCCACCACCCCAAAACAAACACCCAGAGACCACCAACACCGGACCATTCCTCAATAGGCGTCGTATTATTCGCCCACCACCATCACCCACCAGATCTAGAACACCCAGACTAGTACAGAATCGGACAGAGGGAAACCTGCCGATAGAAAAGGAAAACTGAAAAAACCAGAAGAAAAACGAAAACCCCAAACACCAACCGGACACCTTATTATACTCGTCACCGGACCATGAGCAAAACAGATCTGGAGACGATGGAAGAGGAGCGGGACAGAGGAGCCACCAACCGCCGGCGAAGCTGGTCGGAGGAACCCTTGCCGTCCTAACGAGCCGCCACCCGAAACCTGCAGGTCATGGAGAACATGGGAAAGAAAGAGAGGAGAGGCGAGGGGGGGGGGGGAGGGGGGAGGAGGAGGGTGGGAGAGGCGGAGGCCCCCCTCCCCCAGATCTGGAATCGTTATCTGTTTGCTTCTGTCTTAGAGAGAGAAAGAGCAAAGACAAAGGTTAGAGGAAGGATAGTAGTAAATGGAGAGGATTTTGACGAGGTTGGTGCAGCATGAATTTTGCCTCTTCACTTGGCCGAAAATTGCACTCTGCCTAGCCTTGTGCACTTGCTCTTAAGAGCCACTTTTTTTTTTTTTTTTGGTTACGTCGGAAATTCAATTAACTAATAATCCAAAGAACACAGCAGAGTCATAGCAAAGATAAATGATAGAACATGCTAAGATAAGGCCAAAGAACACTAGTCTAAAACCTACCTAAGAAGAAGGCTATCTCTAATCAAGAACTTCCGTAGGGAGATAGGAATAGTCACTGCAATAATCAGCTCGTCGTTTTGTTCGGCGCCCAAGCGAGCAAGATGGTCAACACATTGATTGGTATTGCGGTAAGTGTGAGATAGGTTGGTGCCCGTGCGGCTTAGCAGCCCATGAGCCTGAGTTATGATGATACTCTGGGCGTGGTTTCCTGGATTGCCTTCAGTGGTGAGCTCAACAAACTGTTTGGTTAGACTGGAAGGAAAATAATAGAAAGGAAACTATAAGATATTCCAAACTACAAAAAAGAGAGAGTATAAAATAGTAGAAAGGAAAGTATAAAACAATACCGGAAAGGAAAGTATCAAATAATTTGGTATTTCTCATCGTATTCTCAATCTAAATAATGAAAGAATTCCTTTTTTAGTTTCTTTTCTTTTTCTGTCCTGCTTGAGCTTAAAAAATGTTACGCGTACAACTGTCGTGTTGGTTGTGCACGTAATTCTGATCGTCCAGATGTATTTGTACTTTTGCAAAATAAAGCCTTCAAGAGTTTTACTGCCCTATTTTTTGGTTAAACAAATTGCTTGTTTTATTGGGAGAAGAACTCCTACTCTTAATCTTAGAAGGGCGAGAACCAACTACGTTTGCCATTATAGGCGGATATGTAGGCATAGTCTTGCTGATAAAGCCAAGAAGTGGGCTTAGTTAATGCTCTTGGTAGGGATTGTGTTTACGTTTCACATTACAGACAATAACGATACCATTTTTCCCTTCTTGCAAGAAGGCTAAAATGGTATGCCAAGATATCCGAGTTTACTGCCGATCAAAAAAAGAAATCTGAGTTTACCATCTATTAATTCTTAAAAATCTGATATCGTAGAAGTAAAATGTTTTGTCCCCTTGTAAACACCAACTAAGAAAATACATAAAAAGATAAGGAAATGAAAATATTTGTGCCCTTGAAAATATTAATTGGTTGAATCAAACACTTTAAAACGTACCAACATTTGACATAGGTATGTGGGTCTGTAAACACCATGTGAGAATATGGAGATGAATCAATAGTTGTTGAAGTGCTTAATAATCTCCACGAGGATCTTAAAAAACGCTTGAGAGCTCTTGCAAAGCGTTTGCCCAAAGACAAGGTAACATGGAAACCCCTAAACTTGAACTTTTCAATTGATGAGATTCCCAATTCCTATATAAAATAAAATGTCTCACTTCGAGAAAAAACCTTGGATTTGATTAATCAAATTCATGATCCCTTGTCAACATTTTCAGATGTCAGGGACTCACACCCATAAGTTGATCCAATCCACCCATATTGTTAAAGACTTAAAAGTGGTCCATCCATGTTTCTTGCTTCAGGGTGACTATTTCGACTTTGATAGACCAAGAAACCTTGTTTATCCTTACTAATTAGACGGAAAGTGGGTCGTCTCAAACTTAGTGTCTGCAAGAAAACTTACTAAGTCGTAGCATAATCATCTTAATAGTTGCTTCTTTTTTTGTCTTCCAACTCTCACACTAGTAGGTTTAGTGGCTACTACATGCCGAGGAGGTTAACTAACTATGAAGTTCTAAACTATAGCTGTGAAGAAATGACCAATAATCACAATACCTTCCTTGATTTCTTCCATCGACCATAGTTCATGACTTCCATTATTTCTTCCATGCTCGCTCCATTGAAACCCTCTTGCCTTGACTTATTAACTGGGCTTTCACTACCAAAGAAACTTGATAAAATGAGAGTACGCTTCAAGTTTGCAATGAGTATGACCAGAACACTGATCATTAAGAAGTATTCATCCAAAAACGGACACAAACACCAGCCAAATTACTGGAGCACTAAGGCTAAGATAAACTAATGAAAATAATACTTTGCAAAAATAAGATGTTGATTGGGAGCTGTTGCCTGCTCGAAATCCAACCAACAACCGCCAGCTATGGAGTACCGACACTCCTAAATGCTACCATATCCAGCGACATGTATGGGACACGCCAAATGGACGCCAACAATGGATTGAAAGATCATGGCACTCAACAATGTGCACAAACAAATCCATACACTAGGCATATAGCACATGGATGTTGTGAGTTTCCATTCTCTAGTGTTTCTCTCTGCTAATCATTTGATTGTGAGATGAACCTCCAGGGATTGGACAAATTTGACATAGTCTGGCCCAATCCGTCACTTCAGAATGAAAAATTGGGGTTAGGGTTATCCCTCCAAATCCAGAACTGCAATCAAAAGATTCAAAACAGCCAATACTAGCACCAAAGTGCTGTCCACATGTAAAGTTTCAACAAAAGAGCTATTCACAAATAATGTTTCAACGAAACAGCTATCGCCAGGTAACGTTTCAATTTTTCAGTTACCTCGAAGGAAATTGAATGGGCGAGTTTATTTGGCTTAAATTTTTGCCGTCTTTTTTGATGTTTGCTCTTAATTTTTACTAGAATTGGGCCAAATATTTACATTGTATCATTCGGAATAGGAAAAGTGTAAAAATAGAGCCCTAAGTGAGCTATAGACACTCAAAAAGACGGTCCTTTTAGCGTCATCTTATACGAAGCATTTTTTTACAACTTTTTGGGTCATATTTCTATATTCTTCCTGTTAGAAAAATGGGTCGGTTCGGACCGGACCCAACCCACATGCGTCATCCACATGGGTTATGTGATTGAGTTGGTTAGAAGGATGAGACAGACTCCTAATCTCTATCTGTTAGGAGAGTTCAAAGATAATAGATTACCTACATCTATTAGGAGACTTTGAACTCTAGGACTTTTATCTATAAATATAGTCCTGCAGATAATTGGAGAGATATACAATACACAGAGTTAGAGTTCTATCTCTCCTTCTCCTCTAGAAAATACTTTCCTGCGAAATATCTTCTCTCTCTAGGGTTTCCATCTAAGAACCCTAGGATTTGCTCTACCCGACGTGAAAAGACGACGGTGTTCGTGAACGTAATCGGTGCTTGTAGAGCAGGCCTCAGATAGTGAAAAGTTTGAAGCAATTCAATTCCGCTGCGCTTCAATCGTATGTGTAAGTCTTATGTGATTTATGAGTTTTCGATCCAACAAAATTAACACTTCCAATTGCTCTTGTCAAGACGAACTATGTGATGACCGAAATCTAGTAAAAATTAGAGGGGGAACAACCAACAAGACAGTACAAAAAAGACGGCAAAAATTCAAGCCTCTTACTGTTTCAAGTATGATAAGGGACCATCGTAAAACCCTAGGGTGAATCAAGCAGATGACTACAGAAGAGAGCAAAACGAAACAAAAATACAAAGCAGGAGAAGTAAATGCCGAAGTCGACTGCAGAAGAGGGCAAAATGAAACAAAAATATACAAAGCAAGAGAAGTAAATGCTTACCGAGGGGGGAGGAGGTGGTGGTGGGAAAGAGATTTACGCTTTCTCTCAGCCAAAGCTCCATGCTTGTGCTCAAGGCGCTCAAATTGCTGATAAGGCTGGACTCCAAAAGTATCGTCTTCAAGGAAAGCCAGAGGATCCATCTCCCCCTCGAATCTAAATGCACACGCACCATCGCCGTCTTCTTCTTCGTCGTCAGTTTCATCCTCGTATTCACCATTGTCATCCTCATCTCCCTCCTTTTGTTCTTGGTCGTCTTGTACTAGTTCCATTCTGCTATCATCACTACCTCTTTCGTGGGTGTCTATGGAATTCAAATTGGAGAATGAATTCAAATTTCTTTTGTTTTGGAGAATGAATTACTTTCGCCCATTCAGAACCTATGATAAGGAAGAAACATACTACTAGATAGGTCTTCTCCTACGATTTGTACGACTCCTCCTTCGGAGATTAATATGTATCCTATCATGTTTTTTTTTTTTTTAAATTCTATAATACGATCATGTATCCTATAATTTATAGATTACTTATTAGAAAGAAGTTGGGCCTTATTTCAAAAAATAGAATCTCAAATGCATTAATCCAAGCCCTTTTGATCTAATTATGGGAGTATCTTTTAAGCCATTTAATAGAAATTCAACCAAAATGTATGATTTGTAAAAAAGAAAGAATCGTACTTCGGTTGTATTTTGTGTGACTTTTCTTTTCCTAACAAAGAGAACATAAAGCATTGACGTAATAGGCCCAGACTTAAAATTTTGCATCTTAATTTTTTTTAAATGTTAGCTGCATAGTTTGTTCGTGTTATTAGTTGTATCTATTTTTAATTAAATATTAATTATGATTAACAATGTTGAAACATAAATTAAATTTAGTATTTTGACAAAGCTCC
Source organism: Rhododendron vialii (assembly GCF_030253575.1). NCBI lineage: Eukaryota > Viridiplantae > Streptophyta > Magnoliopsida > Ericales > Ericaceae > Rhododendron > Rhododendron vialii. The sequence continues at coordinate 44,207,230 of NC_080558.1, read as the reverse complement.
AATTGACAAAACCCAAATATGATAGATATCATCGAAAAAAGATATAAATATCTAATTTTAAAAAACTCTAAAATATTTAGCTCTAAAAGTTTTAGAATATCCTTGTGAAATATTTGGAGGTTTTTTGTGAAAATTAATCTCATGTGTAATTCTAGAATTATGTTTAATTCCTGGAAGAGTTTTTTAAAATCCGTACCATCCAAAACACTTTTAGACGATTAGATTAAGAGCGGTGAATGTTGAGCAATAATCGAAGAATTCTATTTTAAATTTCTTTTTCTTTTTCTTTTTTTTTTTTGGTCTCATTTAACTAGTGGTGATAAATGGGTCAAACGAGCCAAACAGGTAGTTGGTCAAACTTGGTTTGATAATTTAACGAGCTTCAAAAATATGTTTAAGCTTTACTAGCTTAGCTTGTTTGTGAGATGAGCCAATGTCAAATGAGCTTTAATCAACTCAAACACGAGCCGATCTCAAGTAGCTTGAATTTTGTATACACAATAAGTCGAACAAGCCGAGTACTGCCTTGTTCAAACTTGGCTTGGCTTGAAATCTTAACCAACTTTAAAAAAAAATGTTCAAGTTTGATTTGATTATGTTACAAATAAATCATAAACAAGCTGTTAACGAACAAATACAAACGCAAACTCGAATAGCTTGATTGGTTTAGCAGGAACAAAAATTATTGTCCCCCTTCGCTGTGATGAGAATGATAAGAATACGGTAGACAAGGTTCACAAGATCTTTCTTCTTCTTTTTTTCAAATGTTGCTAAATGAAGTGGCGCAGTGATCGTGCAGAATGATGACCGTCCATAATTTTAGTACTACAGTACAATCCAAATAGCTAAGAATGAATATGCGCAACTGAAAAACTGAGATAAAATAAGTAAAATTCACGACGTTTTCTTATCTTTTTTTTACTACAAAAAGGATGAGAAGGGATGACTACCGTAGCAACTGCCCTGGTTTGAGTCATAATTACTTACTGGACTCGAACCTGGACGGATCATGTACGGGAGGGAGGAAAACACTCAAGCCCACTCAATTTGAGCAATAAAAATAAATACTTGTGTGTATATCTGGAAAAGTTAACTTCAACGCCCCGGTTTTTTTTTTTTTTTGAAGATTCAACGCCCCGGTTTGAGTCATAATTACGTACTTGCCATATTCCTTTGTTGTAACAGTTCGCGTACTTTTTTCCTTTGTTGGAGGATAAATTCCTTGTTAAAAACCAACACTCGTGGATTCCTTTTTTAAAAGTTATTTTTTTTCAATTTTCAAACTCAAATATAATGAAGATGAAAAATAATTTTATGACTTCTTTGGCACCGTATAAAAGATCTCAATGAGATCTATCAAACAAAATCTATATTGGTAGGAAAATTATTTGCGTAAACACATGATTTTTGAGCTTAAAATTACCTTCATTTTTTAAAAGTTTTTTTTTAAGAAACTGGAACGCCCCGTATCCTACGATTTGTATTGTATACTAATTTTATATGTATTCTATGATTACTTATTCGAAAAAACTCGAACATTATTTCAAGAAGTAAAATGCAATAATCTAAGGCAGTAATAAGTTTTTTTTTTTTTTTGACATGTAAATAAAATCGGAATCGATCCATGACTCACGATTTGGATTGGAATCGAACCACGTGACTTTTGATCAGAAGAATTAATTTGCGACTCGCAGATTAGGATCAAATTCATAGAAATTCAATCCGACCTAGACCGTGACTAGCCGTACTGCACATTCCTTGTTAAATTTTCAAGAGAGAAATACCCTTGACATGCGCTCCTCCCGTCTTTTTCAAAGTAACTTAGGATGAGTTTTCTACTAGACTATAAAGTAATAAAATAGCTAAAAGGACTTATTTTTCTTTGTGAAGGAAAATAACCTTCTTTAGGTTCGTTGAAAAGCTCGACCTTAGAGTGTTCACAATGTTATATAATTAAAATTAAAAAAAAATTAAATTAACAATGTTGATAAAAAAAATGTGGCTCACAATGTTATAATCAAACTTAACAATCTCCAAATAATTAACTTTTGGGATTTGGATAACCAAAATTAGCAATTTTTTGATAATTACCAAATTTTATAGACCCTACATATTCTCAATCAAATACACCAATCATTATACAAAAATATTCTATATCTCTTCCCTTTTCCTCTCTCTTTCGTTTCGAACAATATTTTCTAATAAACAAATATTTTACTAAAAAATTGTTTTTTTTGGAAAACAGTTTTTTAAAAGTAGTTTTTTTCCAAAAAACAAGTTTCAAAAACTATTTTGTATTTCTAGGGAATAGTTTTTATTAGTTTCACAACTATTTTTAGAAAAATTATTTTCTAGTGTTCACAGTTTTAAATTTTTTGTTGTTTGAAAAGATGATGTAACAAGTTTTGACTATCCAATTTTGATTATGTCATTGTAGTCATTTACATTGCTAACCTTAGCAATCTCTTAAATGAAAATAAAATTGATGTGGCATCTTTTAGTTGTTAATTTTTTATTATAGTATTGTGGATACTCTTAGAGCATGCATATACACAAGTTTCTAGTTAAAAATAGTAGTGAACAGTACTCATTTTTCTCACTACTATTTTTATTTTACCTACGCAGTACTCACTTCGCTTTCAACATTTCAGGAATACTATTGTGGAGCAGTGTTCACTTTTCCCTCTTGAGCCCAACTCACTCATCCTCTTGATGATTTGGTCTTGGGTCTACTAGCTCTCTTCTCCTTACCGGCAGGAATACTATTGTGGAGCAGTGTTCACTTTTCCCTCTTGAGCCCAACTCACTTATCGTCTTGATGATTTGGTCTTGGGTCTACTAGCTCTCTTCTCCTTACCTGCACACGGTTAGCGCCTCCCGGCCGAGGATAGCTGGAGGGCACTCCGATACCTAAGTTAGTCTTGACTCAGAGAAGAGAAAACCAAAACTTAGTAGGATAAGGGAACATACCTGGGTAGGGTTTATCAAAGCAAATATAGTGGAGTTCCTGCCTTGGGGCCGGGATCAAGTTCGTGGGAGCACGGCTCCAGCGTGCCGAATGACATCACCGACCACCGATAACCTGCACCCATGCAGGGCCTGTGGGTGGTGCGCATTTGAGCTTGTCAGTCGGGGCAGTGTCGCAGAACCAGATTGGCGTTGTACCCCTGCACAACTATTCGCTGAAAGTCCAACCTGGGTTCTGTTGGGGACCGCTCCACGTGTCACCTTTCGAAGGGTGATGCGTGACCGGGTGTAGACACCTCATTTCGAACTTTTGAAGCATCTTTAAGTTTTGTTTTACTAGTGGGCTTTCCGATAATGAAATAAAGGAAAAATACCTAAGGTGGCTTGATGTATGGACTCCCAAACCCTCAGAAGCCTTAAACATAGCTACTGTCTTCAACCAGAACCTCGCGCGGTGTTCCAAAACATCACACGGTATACCTGCCAGAATAAACGCTCGGGTGGCGTTCCAATAACCAAGGCGGCGTTTCAAAAGATTCTCTGACACAGCTTAGAACCTTGTCGGCTTCGCCTGCTCAAAACCCACGCGAGCAAATAGCCCCTGGACGCAAAAACAGCTGCTAATGATAGAATACCTCCTGTAGCTAGCCTCGTATACACCTCCCCACGGCCACTCCTTCTTTGCTCCCTACTCGCATGTTTTCCTATAAATTGAGCCCATGGCCAGCCATTTTCAAAGGACGAGTACCACAAGAGCTACTAAGCAAAACTACTATTATTTTCGTCTCTAAAACTCCAGCAAAGCCTCTCACAAAAATCCTAGGGCTGCTTGCGGTCCGGTTCGGTTCGGATTTCTACAAATTCGATGACCGAACCGCTAGTCACGATTTTTACAACATAAAATCCATGTCCGGACCAAAAGTCTTACGTTCCAATCCGATCCGTGACTCGCGGATCGGTTACAGTTTTTGTCCACGGATTTTAGCAAAAATAAATCTCAAGCATATATCCCACAATAAATGAAAAGAAGGTGACATTCAGAATTAAGTTTAACACCACCAAAAAGTACTTGTTACATAAACCACCAAAGACTTACTTTAGAAATCAAATTCCAAAGAATCTAAAATACTAGTAGGATTGTCTCATTAATGTATATTACATAACATAAAAGAACCGGAAAAAAAAAATGAACTACTGAAACTCAACTAGAGTTATCCGTAATTTATACAAAAAACTACATTTACTCCTTATATTTTATGTTCATCTACACTATATCCCATTATTAAGATAAAATACTAAAATTGGTGGAAAAAATTATTAACATTACTAACAATTTATTATATAAATAAATACACACACACACATATATATTATTTATATAAAATAAATATCTCACGATCCGGTTCGGTTAATCCACGGTTTCGTAATGAAAATCCGTGGACCGAACCGCGAGTCATGGTTTTCTAATTTTTCAATCCGCGTCCGGACCATTAATCCACGGACAAAATCCAAAAGATACGGATTGGTTCGGTCCGGACCGGTTTCACGGTTCACTGGATTTTTTGAGCAGCCCTAAAAAAATCCCACTTAAAGTCACTCAAACCACTTGTGATTTTTGGCTTATTCAAGCCAAGAACTCTCTTCCGCAGTCGCACTCACCCTTCCTGGGGAGACTCTTAGTGTTCTTTTTTTCATATTTTGGTTTTTTTTTTTTTGGATATAACATGTTTTCCTGTTTTCTTTGAATATATTTACTTGAGACATGCATTTTCGGTGTTATGTATAGTTTTTTTTTTTTTGGTCATTGGTGTTTGGATAGTGTTTTTTGTTTTATCAAAGTTTTTTTGCGTTTGAGTTTGTACATGCAAAAGTTAGAGATTGAAAAATTGTTTGGTCTTTATTTGCTGATTCAAGTTAAACAAATCAATGAATATGTTTGGATTTTTGTTTTCCGGCTACAAAATTGAATTCATTGGACTGTGATTGATATAGGTTTCAATGTCCAGTATTTATTTGCGTGTGCTAACTGTTCTAGCCCTGTCTTCTGGCACGGATATGCACTAGTTAGACTATACACAAGCAAAAGACCCCATCCAGATAGGACTGAGGTATACCTAAGACTTGGAGAGCTCTTAAAAGCCATGCACCCCTACCATCTGATCGTCAAAAACCTTTACCTCTCCAATTTTACTTCAACCTTTCACGAAACTTAGATCCTCTCGCAGCATGTTTAATCACATGTATTACAAGGATATAAGCATATTACCAAAAAGTACATCTTCAAAAGTGAACAAATCAAAATATCAGCATATAGTTGCCATCTCGAAGCAATTAAATGGTTTCACTAAAATAGGATGCGAATGCACTATAGGATTTTCGGTTCCCATTAAGCTAGTAGCGCAACTGCGCTATAGGATTTCCGGTTCCCATCAAACTAGTAGAGTACTGTAAAGACTCTAAGTTTTTGACCTCTCAAATACCCTTCATATCTTGGAAGAGACCATGTGACCAAAAAATAACAAGCCCTAGGGAAAAAAAGGAACGATTTTAAGACACATAATGTATAAAAAAAGGACCCCGAATTGCAATATTTCCAGCTCAGAAGCTGAATGAGATCACCCAAAAAAGCTGCTTCAGAATAATCTTCCACCGAAACTTTACAAATCCATATATAAGCTCCAAATATAAATCCACATGCAATAGATCATGCTGGACCCAAAAAAAAAAAAAAAAAAAAAGGAAGGAAAACAATCCACAATTAAAAAAAAACTAACCACACACAAATCAGTTCACTCCACCATCTTGCGAAAACAATTTAAGACATAGCTGTCTGTTTCAATTATTGAATGATAGGTACATGGGTACCAATACCATCAACATGATTTTGCTCACAATCAAGACATTCAAGAGGAAGGATCACCTTTGGCTACTTTAGCATGATTTTATGGGCCAGGATTGGAGAGAGTTTACGGGTCAGGATCGGAGAGGAGCCGGACTCAAGAACTCCTATTATACTCATAATCTTAAAAGGATGAGAACTAACTACGCTAGTCCATCTGCCGATGCGAGCTTGTTCAGCTTGCACGGTGAACTATGGAGTCCTCATTCGATAAACTCTACACAATCTAGAGTCTCATTACCTCGAAAACCCTCACAATTGGCTCTCGTGGGTCCATTTGCTTGCGCAAGCCTATACAACTTGTGGGCCCCATCTTGTGTCGTGTGGCAGCAAGTCTCTTTCTATGTGGTAGTTGCTAGCCACATGTTAGTCTAACAACCTTTCCAAGTGTCGTAGGGTGAGTGGTCAGTCAAACTTCTTCACAAGTCAACAGTCATAATTTTGACCGCACCTACAATTACCCCACGTACGTTTGCGGTAACGTGTTGGCTCTGCCTCTTTACCAGCCCTATCTGTTCGACTTCAAGCAAGCAACACCACCGTGCCTCCACCCACGTCTTTTCAATCTCCCATGGAGTGTCATTATGTGAACAAATCCATGAGGCACTCCGGGCTTAACAATTAACTTGATTATTTTGCCCATGGTTTCACTAATAAAATAACTGAGTTTTGTTTTGTCAATTGCGCCTCACTAACCCACAACACTTTAGAAGAGTTTAAAAATGATTAAGCCATTAAGATGGATTAATATATAACACAATGACACACGCGTGATGTACTTCACATAATAAAAATGAACATGTTTGTCCTTTCGTTGACAAATTCAATCGAACAGCGACAAGGCACGTGAAATGCAAGATAGTGGATCAAACAATTAACGAGTGAGTAGCACTTCATATCAAATAACTGGAAGGCGCCCTAATTCAACAAAAAGAATGATTCAAACCTATATATGAGCTAAACAAAAGTTAGAGGCGGTGAAGTGCAAACATTAACAATTTGAGGGGGTAAAGTGTTCCCCAGGCATAACTTGGGGGTTTAACAGTAATTTACCTGAAAAGAAAGGAGATATTTGTGGGTCTACGTGTTAAAAACAGGTCAAGCTTTTCCCCCCAACTTCATTACGTTCAAGAGAGAGCATTTCGAGATCGAGAGAGAGAAAGTGAACGACTGGCGACTGTAGAAGAAGATCGACGAACTGAATTCTCACGCGAAGGAGAAGATCAGTTTAAGAACAAGGTATCTATCTCTCTCTCTCCCTCTCTCTTTGTCTCTCTCTCTCTCTCTCTCTTTAGAATTAGTTAAGATTCAATTTGTGATACAGGAAGCAATTAGGGATTGATGGAAAATGCTGCAAACAACAACGATAACCAGGGGAACACGCCTATTTCTGCTATCACTGTAACAAGTCATTCCACAAATTTAAAGCTTTGGATGATCACAACAGAGACACACACAAATATTGGGAGCATACTTGTTTTCCGTGCCATAACAAGTTCCAATATTTTAGTCTACTCATTAATCACAACACAAAACATCATCATTATTAAGGTACTCGATCCTGGCCTTTTTTGTTTATCCCACTTGTTCTGAATGAGAATGAGAAATGATTTGGATATCTTTTCGTAATAGGTCAAATTGGACAGTGCTAAAGCAAACATGATCAAGAATTTTCTTGCTAGTCTTGCCTTGCAGCCTGTATAAAACATCAAATATACTTGTCATGGTATATAAGTTAATGGCATGGTAGTCTTGCCTTGCAGCTTGTATGAAACATTTCTCTTTCTTGTATACCATGCCATTAACTTATATACCATGACAAGTATATTTGATGTTTCATACAGGCTGCAAAGCAAGACTAGCAAGGAAATTCTTGATCATGTTTGCTTCAGCACTGTCCAAATTGACCTATTACAAAAAGATATCCAAATCATTTATCATTCTCATTCAGAACAAGTGGGATAAACAAAAAAGGTCAGGAATGTCTTAATGATGATGTTTCGTGTTGTGATCAACAAGTAGACCAAAATATTGGAACTTGTTGTGGCAAGGAAAACTCGTATGCTCCCATCTATGTGTGTCTCTGTTGCGATCATCCAAGGCTTTAAATTTGTGAAATGACTTTTTACAGTGATAGCAGAAATAGGCGTGTTCCCCTGGTTATTGTTGTTGTTTGAGGTATTTTCCATCAAACCCTAATTGCTTCCTGTATCACAAATCGAACCCTAACTAATTCCAAAGAGAGAGAGAGATACCTTGTTCTCGAACTGATCTTTTGCTTCATGTGCGAGTTCGGTTTGTCGCTAGTCGTTTGCTTTCTTTCTCTTGATCTCGAACGCTCTCTCTTGAACGTTGAACGAACGTAATGAAGTCGTGGGTGGGGAAGCTTGACCCGTTTTCAACATGTAAACCCGCAAATATATCCTTTCTTTTTTGGTAAATTATAGTTAAACCCCCAAGTTATGCCTGGAGAACACTTTACTCCCTCAAATTGTTATTGTTTGCACTTAACCGCCTCTAGCTTATGAAAAGCTCATATATAGGTTAAAAGCTCATATATAGGTTTGAATCATTCCTTTTCCTGAATTAGGGCGCCTTCTAGTTGTTTGATATGAAGCGCCACTCATTCGTTAATTGTTTGATCCATTATCTTGCATTTCACTTGACTTGGTGTTGTTTGATTGAATTTGTCAACGAAAGGACAGACATGTTCATTTTGATCATGTGAAGTACATCACGTGTGTGTCATTGTGTTATATTAATCCATCCCTTAATGGCTTAATTGTTTTTAAACTCTTCTAAAGTGTTGTGCTTGTGGTGTGGGTTAGTGAGGCGCAATTGACGAAACTAAACTTGTTATTTTATCAGTGGAACCATGGACAAAATTATCAGGTTAATTGTTGAGCCCAGAGTGCCTCAAGGATTTAGTTACACAATGACACTCCGCAGGAGATTGAAAAGACATGGGAGGAGGCATGGTAGCGTTGCCTGCTTGAAGTCGAATAGACAGGGCTGGTAAGGAGGCACATCCAAGAGGAAGCAACATACTAAAAGTTGTTTCCTTGAAAAATGACACTTTTGGGTATCAATACCTCTTCCTGCTCTGGACAGTTTTGGCTCCTGGTATCGATACCCAGTGTGGGGGTATCGATACCCCCTGCTGCTCTAGACAGTTTTGGCTCCTTCCTTCCTTCTTTCGATCTTCGAGGGCCCCGAACCTTCCTTTCATGCTTTGATTTCTTCGTTTTAGACTCGGGGAGGGGTTCCCAAATGTGCCACACGTACTTGAATGCTTCCGGATTCCTCCGGGGATTATTGGGAGCCTTAGAAATGTCCTTTTCGCTCCAATTGCCTATTTTCCAACAAAAACACAACTTGCGCGCAAAATCAAATAGAAACAAGTATAAAGCGCTTGCAAGTGCAATAAAACGGAATAGATAAGCCCCATTATTTACACTATTGAGGGCTTATCAACAAAAAAAGATGGTCTAATAGATACAAAGAAAAGATCACGCGCAATGATTTTTCATCTCAGTTTATGGTGGTAGTGTGATCTTTTTGAATTTTCAATCACGATATAGACCGTGATCTCAAGTAACATACAATCACACCTAGAAAAGAGAAATGATCACGCCCAAAAGAAATAATCGCGGCTTATAACCGTGATTATTTCAATCACGATTTATAACCGTGACAAAGAGAGTGATTTACAATCACACCCAGATCTATCACAATAGCAGGAGCGTGATGGAAATTTAAAATCACGGCCAATAGCTGTGATCTTTATGGTTTATTGTAGTAGTGACGCTATGCATGTAGATTGACACCATTCAATATACTCCTACGTTAATTAAAATCCGTTACTAATCACTTGAATAGTAGATGATTCTTTTCCAGCAATAAGGGCTACAGGGCACAACCCGCGACCTGGTAAATACTGGAAACTCATTTGCACCACTAGAAACTCATCTCCAACGTCAAATGTTCATAAATTTTTTGCATCCAACAATCCCTCTATGCTCTTATTTGGATAATACAATAAATCTGTGGTTAAAGCCTCCAGGATAGAATAGTTCATTACCGCTTCGGTGTGACTAATAAGAGAATCATACAAACTCAAACAAACAACTTGTGAGGATATATATCATTAACTATGTCTATTCTTAACCTCACATATGATCCTGAATTCATATATGATCAAAGTACTAAGGTGCTTAACCAGTAAAGTCCATAGCCATCATACCAAATGCTTAGCATAGAAATAGATTCCTTTATCAAGAAGGTAAAGAAAAAGAACTAAAACAACTATCATTTTGACATGAAAGCATATATCTTTAAAGAGACTCATCGATAAAACAACTACACATTTTACCCATATGCTCAAAGTAAAAGTCTCCGACATAAACCTGATAAAGGGGAAACAATTCATTTCAAGAGTTCAATTGGCACAATGGATAAAACAAGAAAGATAAATGTTTTACCTTAGTTATGAAATTTGTCATTATGATCATGGAGTTGATCCGAAAATTGGAACTTGTTTCTGCATGGGAAGCAATTGTACTGCCAATTTCCATGTGCAACGGCATTGTGGGAATCCAAGCCATTAGCTCTCTGGAAGGGCCTCCCACAGTTGTGATAAAAGTGGGCAAGTCAATGGTTGTTGGCGGCCAATTGCTGATTGATTGTTGTTGTTGGCAGCCACTTGCTGATTGTTGTTATTGGCCACTGGTCCATCGTTTTCCCTTTACCTATGTACCATAATAAGCAAATAAACAATGAAAAATGTGCAATATATAAACACAAGTAGCAAACTCTTATTCTAAATTTTGATTCGAATGAGAAGAAGTGACAATAATAATCACAACCCTTATTCTGGCTCTGGCATGTTAGCCTTTGAGATTTGAATGTCCCATAGCAGAAATTTGCCAATTGGGTTTCCCTTTGTTGCACTAACGAACTGACAATAATAATCACAACTGTTGTTGTCGTCTTCTTCTTCGGAGAGCATACACAATAAAAGTTGTTGAAACTCTTTGAAATTCTTCTTCACTACTAACAATCACCATGATTTATTGAAAGATGAAAAATCTGTTGAGTTTGGTACTCACTTGTACACACGAGTAACTCTCCTACTCAATACACCTTACAAGTGACCGCACACTAATATAATTGTGCACTCACTCTTTGCACACACTTACAAATGAGACTCACATTCCTATTTGTAGACACCATTAGACCATTCTAGATTAGGATTCCTAGACATAACACAAGAAAGTTCTAGATAAATGTGGATGGTGAGGGAAAGACGATGGTGGAGAAATCAAGGAAGTTTAAAGGACTGGTGGAGTTCGGAGGCTTCTATCGTAATCCAGAAGGTTCTGGAGGGATGTCCCAGAGCTTTCTAGAGGAGTCTGAAACATTACGGCAAAATTTGGAACATTCCGGAGGAATGCAAAAACTTTCTAAATCATATAGAAAGACGGTGATGACTTCAACACTCCCCCTCATCACCGACTCTACTTCATTCCCTTCAAGCACCTTTTTCCACTCCACACTTGAAGATCATTGCATAAGCATTGTCGACAGGCCCTTGCTTCCATCTTCTAGATGAACATCATTTGTGTAAATTAGGCTGGGTTTTGGTTAGCTTGTGTAATGTTCCGCACCAGTTGACTTGCTAACCCTTAGTGTAACCATGCACGTGTTCATGTTACATGTGAGTGTGAAATGTATTTGCTTAAAATTTTACGTCCGAGGAAATTAGCCGTCCTATGCTTTTTGCATGCCGTATTGCTCATGTCCAAGGCTCCGAGCAAGTTGGAAGCCCTTGAGTAGTGTTGTAGATATCTCGTGTCCATTGCTCCAAGCAATTAAGTTGGAAGCCCTTGAGTAGTATTGTAGATATCTCATGTCTATCTATCTATCTATACTTCTATACTAAGCAAATGTATTTTGCCTTCAAAAGCATCAAAACTCTCAATCCTAATTTTCATCTATCTATACTTCTATACTAAGCAAATGTATTTTGCCTTCAAAAGCATCAAAACTCTCAATCCTAATTTTCTAGATTTTTTGAGAGAGAGAAAGCGGGTGGGCGAAAGAGTGGGAAAACGTGGGAGAGTGAGGGAGAGAGAGAAAATAATTCTATGCTCCTGGGCATCGTCATGTGATACCCCAAATTCAATTTTCACCACACGCCTTTCAGTATATAGAATGAAACCAATATTAGTGTGCATCGAACACAGGACCCGAAAAAATATTCCAATTAATGTACTTTTTTTGTCCCGTACATTGAATAAGCACAAAAGCTAGTATTGAACCGTGGAGATGTATCCAGCCGTATCCGTGCCATACATTTGTAAGAATTTATGCTTATCGATTGAGAAGTGCTAGAGACAAAGAAAATAGGCAAAGAATTGACCCTTAAAGTGTACATGAACGGCTCAGATTCAGTGTGCAGTGCATCTGAGCCGTTCATGTACACTTTAAGGGTCAATTCTTTGCCCATTAGGACAGCATACCGCCACAAGATCAAATGTTCAAATATCAAAGAAACACCAAGAATTTATGTGCTCTATCATAAAACAATTAACAAAAGCTGGAGCATCATAGAAATGGCTCCTCAAAAACGCACTTAATCGCCCATGATGCACGCATTAGGTCAAAATTCCTCTATTTTTGAATTGTTGTTTAGGTTTTAAGAATCCAGTTGATAAATCTTATGGAAATAGAGAGTTTTTTTTTTTTTTTTTGGTTGGGTAAGTTGAGATTTTATAGCAAGAAACCACAGGGAAACCCCCAGGAGACAGAGAAGTAGAGAGATTTTTTGTTTTGTTTTTGGAAATATAATTTATCTATTTTTCCATTTTATTCGTAACAAATTCATAAAGGGCTTATCTTTGATTGTCGCTGTAAGTTCCGAAGAATCAAAACCGGACCAGTGCAAGGGCCAACATATATTTATAATGAGAATAAATTATTTACGCCGCCGGTGCAAACATTTGTTTCCTTTAAATCAATTACATCGCGCCGCGTTGCAAAACAGTAGCCCATATCAATAGAACATGATGACGTGGCGCAATGTAATTAATTTGAAGGAAACAAATGTTCATACCAACGGTGTAAAAAAATTATTCTCATTTATGATCTCGATAATTTTTGCACCTCTCTATGGAATTTAATTGCTAACAACATATACTAGTAATCTTATTCACCCTCCGCAAGTTTAATATTATTATCCAAACTAATTAAGAAAAGTGAAAAATTGGACATACGGGATCTCAAATAATCGTCCTCTTGAAAAATACCTTTCACCATCAAAACAGTTTTATGGCTAGTAGGATGAAGAGGGCATTTCGTTTAACTTGCCACATGTGTCGCCGAAGTTATATTCAGTGTGAAATTTTACTTTCTTGTCCAATTATAGATTTTGCAAAAGAGCCATAATGATAATAATCCCAAAAATTTCCTTCGAATTCGAAGGTAATTTTAAAACTTTGACTCCATTTTATTTTTCAAGATACATAACCGTAAAATACATTTTATAACTTGCTCATAAGCACCTGAATATTGCATAACTGCACATAGCAGAACCTACAATCTGGACTCTGAAACAGGCCCATGTCACAGCAATGTGCAGCTACAACAAATTTCATCATCCAAAAGTGTTTTGGACAATTTGGATGATCCTACTATTTATTAACGCAAATAGTATTCTATTACCGGTCATAAATTAACTCTTTCCTGGATCATTGATTACCGAGATAGACGGAAAGATCGGAAAAGCTGCACACTACAGTGAGATGGGCAATAAATGTTTATCCTCTATGATGTCATATATTCAAAACACGGGATGCCAAACATTCCAATTCTTTGGGTCACCGGAGGATTTTGTTCGGTCATTAACTTTAGGCACCTAAAATTAGTTGAGATTCACGAAAACTATGTGACTTAAGTCCATTGGATTAATGAAAATGGCAAAACACCAATGGACGTCTAGCCAGCTTAGCATTGTCATTTTAGGAAGGGCTGTGCTAAGGACAAAGAAAATGGACACAGTGAATCTGAGCCATTCATGTACACTTTAAGGGTCTTTTCTTTGCTCTTTTTCTTTGCACTTAGCATGCACAGTGAATCTGAATCATTCATGTACACTTTAAGGGTTTTTCTTCACTCATTTTCTTTGCACTTAGCATTTCTCTTTTAGGAAAGCAGGAGTAGCATTCAAGTCGAATAATAATAATTCGTTGGTCCATGTTCAAAAGGAAAGCCAACTCTGAAATGTGACAATTTCACTGCTAAAAACTATTTTCCATAATTGATAAACGAGCCGAGCTTATTTCATTTGAAAAGTTAACTTCTTCGAAGAGTGCTAGGAATTGACGTTCTTTATTCAACGATTCAATCTTGAACAAGTTTTTAACCAGTCATCGAACATTAAAACTTATCAAGCCGACTAGTAGTAGATTGTTTGAAGAAGAATAAATTTAATACGTAACAATTCCTAAACTTGTGTTTGAGTTTGAATTTTTTAATTAAATTAAACATAACTACCCGATCAACATGAATCACGATCAAACAATTTGGTAATTTAAACCGCCATATATACCTCTGACTATCATCGATCTCTAAAGCAGGGTAGTTCTTGTAGCATTCCAGTTCACTTAAACGATGATTGCACAGTGGATCGAGGCCCACTAGTGAACGGTGAAATTGATTTCTCAAGACAAGTCGAGATGCGTGAGTAAGCATGGAAACCTGGTTATCAAAAAAATTGTGCTAGCTCCATTTAATTTGACAATAATATTCGACCAATTTAAATCTTTCAGGAACAATAATCACATTGAGAATGTAAAATGAACAGCTGCCTATTAGTAAGTGAGATTGTGTGATAGGATTGCATTTTGCTTTTCTTGACCGAAACATGGAAGTATAGGATGTGAGAGCATCGACGCCCTCTTTCTTGAATCTCAAGTAACTATTTAGTAGCGTTGGGCACCGCCAAGCAATACGCCAATACCGCAAAACTTCCATTGACAACACATTTCTATGGGCTCCAATAATATAAGAGTGTCGACGACATATTTATGTGACCCCAATCATGTAAGAGTACTGTTGGGGAATGGCGGAGCTTCACAACTAGCAAATGATTTTTCCCTTTTTTGCCTGAGCAAATCGTTACCTTTTCCGTTCGACTAACCCTAGCTCTATAGATCCACAAAACCGAGTCTTTCATTCCTTTGCCAGTAATACAGTAGTAGTCTTCGGTGTTTGGTAGTATGTTTTGTGCGGATCGTAGGAACAACATGCGGATGGCATAGTGGGCAGAGCTCCCACAAGAACTTCTCACCCTGATTGCCAAAAGAGTAGATTTTCTGGAAGATTTTTCCGCTGTCGGTAGAGTTTGCAGATCGTGGCGATCCGTGGCGGTGAAAGAGAATTTCAAAGGGTCTCAACAACTCCCACGGCTTGTCTTCGCAAAAGAAGGCGAAAACCACTATGATTATCGTCGTCTTGTTAGTGCACCTGAGAGAAACCCAATTGGCAAATTGATGCTACCAGAAGCGAACAGCAAGCGGTATTTTGAGTCACTATACCATTTGTGTGTTTTACGGGAACCCTTCAAAAAATATTTTAAAAAAGATGAGCGGTTTGAATCATTTAATAGAATCCCGATATGAGCCCCACAAAAATGTATATGCATGATATATACACAAAAATCTGTGAGGAAATCATTATTATTTAAATGGTATAAGAGCTATGGTGGAAGGGGGAGGGTCACCTGATTGTTCGATTGAGCACACTGTTTGAAATCGAGAAAAACTGACGTGATCGAAAATCGATTTTGATCACAACTATGGACTCATCTCACCAAGACAAAGCGAATGGTATTTGTTCGTTTTACTTGTCCAAAAAAAACAGTACATGTTCGCCGTCGTAAGGATGCCTGGACAAGCCTCACGCGCCGGGAGTAGGCGAAGCATGCCTGTGCGCCTGCACGCGCCCCATGCACGGTCAGAGGTTCACGGCTAGTCAGTTCACACGCGCTTATGATGCACGCGCGCCACATCGTTCCCAGTGGTAGCCACCCAGGTACGTGGGCACCGCGTTGATGACAAGTCACTGCTACGGGAGTGCCAGGTCAGCACCACATCAGCTGCCATACGGTACGCGGCAGTCCAGATGCCCAGTCAACCCTGAATGTTATTCCCCTGGCCTGTGGAATGGTTAGGAATTTAGGATCAGTTCCGAATTGGATCCACAGGCATAAGATCTCGAAAGTCGAAACTGATCCATCTTAACCGGTTCTTTATGTTTTGAACGAGAGATGCCACTACATTAGCGTATGTAGTCTACATGCACAATATCATTCACTATACTATTTGTAGGACAGAAAAATTACCATAAATTTTAAAATAATGTTTTATGAGGTCCTGTAAAAAATCAGCTCTAATGAATATTGGTAAATATTATTTCTGGATTCTTAAGGGTGAAACTGCGCAGTTTCGCCAAAAATAATCTTTTTCGATATTCGTTGAAATTGATTTCTTTTTTAATAGGGCTTCATACAATATTATTTTAAAATTTATGATAATTTTTTTGCATTTCTCCGAGTCCCACAAAAAACGTAATAGATGGTGTAGTGAAAGAATCTAGACTTTTTGTTAAAGATACTCCCTACGTTCCTATTTATTTGCTTAGCATTCCATTTTGGATTGTACTAAAATATTTGCTCACTTTTTGAGTAAAATAATAATAATGGCCGAATAGTTCGTTCGAGTACACTTGATGTACGTGGCGCTCCTGTGAAATTTTACCTTGTTCCTTGGAGATCCAATTATAGATTTTGCACAGAAGAGTTACAATGATAATCCAAAAAATTCCTCCGACTTCGAAGGCAATTTTAAAATTTTGCACTCTCCATTCTATTTTTTGGCGCTGTGAATCTTTATTTTCTCCCATAACCCACTACATTTCGGTAAATGGTTGTTGAAAATCATACATAACATTTCGGTAAATAGCTGTTGAAAACAAGATTATATTTCGGTAACTACATGTCGAAAATATGTTCAACTTTCGGTAAACAACTACCGAACATATATTTTCGGTAAATAGCAGTTACAAAAAATATTATATTTCGGTAATTTGATGCTGAAAATATATCTCAATTTCGGTAACTAACTGTCGAGTATAATTGAAAATTTTTAACAGGCTACGGGAGAAAATAAAGGATTTCGAATAACAACGCCCTTATTTTTCAAGATGCCTAACCGTAAAATACATTTTGTAACTTGCTCATAAGCACCTAAATTGCATAACTCCATGGAGCAGAACCTACAATTCCAGGAGTGGTGTAGTTTTCAAGGAAAAATCAACAACTTATTTATAGAGACTAGATATCTATCAGAGTTTGTTATGAACTCCACGTTCATGCTAATAACATGGAGAATAAATAGAAAGCCAAGTATATCTCTGTTTTATGCCAACTGAAAAAACCTTTAGATATAGGCAGTACCAAAAGTGTTTTAATTTTTAGGAGGAAAAGTAGCAGACTAAGTCAAATTAGTTATCAACTAACCAATCCCAGATATTTCCAACAATAATAACGTGCCCATCATGAATGACACTTTTACGTGGTAAATAATATATCAGTTGACAACTCCAATCAAATATATTAATGTAAAATATTAAATTAAACGAACAAATTCTCGTGCTAACAACTTGAAAATAGATTCCTCCATTGACATGATTTGAACCAATATCCGAATTATTCCAAGAGTTTCGTGCTAAAGGAAAGATCAGTTAAGAACTTTCAACAGGGGCAGAGTTGGAGGACGCGATCCGACAGTGGCACGTGTCCTTGGAAGAATACCTTGTTTAATCCTTTTGGGAGGAGGAATAGGATTACCACCGAACCTGGGTCGCTGAATTGGAAGGGGAGCAATTGGTAGTTGATCGAAAACTATATCAGTATATATAGTTTTAACTTCTGACAGCAATTTGATAGCTTATTGAACTAGAAGTTTTGCAGCATTTAAGGTGGATTTAATCAAAAGGGGATGGAAATTAGAGTTGAAGAGCTTAGGTGACAAATGCATTGATATCGGGTTACAATGCTTCCATCTCTGTTCCAGCTTCGAAATTCAAAGGAGTTAGGCCTAACTGTATCTATTACTCCACGGATGAGTATCCGGTAGGATGCATCTCTATTCCAGCTTTGAAATAAACATGGTGGAAAGACTTCGGTATCTACAACTTGGAAGATCAAACCCACATCCTTGCTGGAACTGGGAATATTTTTGTCCTGTTTGCCCACCTCTATGGATAACACCCTATTTCTGATGTGCTGCATTGCTAATTAGGAGGTGTTTCCGGTATGCTAAAACTTGTGAATAACTTCTAGTGTATCTATCATTTGTTAGTCCTTTAGTAGGAACTACCCGTAATAACAACTTCGCAAAATGGGTATTATCAAAAAGAAATTCATCGTTCCCGACTATTTTTCTCCCCAAATGTTACTATTTGAGTCAAATTTTTATCTTGGTATGAGTGGGGATAGTCTTTTCTTTTCTACATGTCCATGAAGTCTTGAAAAAATCCAAACATCTCTGGTAGGAATTTATCGAACAAACCACACTTACTCGAATATGTCAAGAGTCATTGACGAGGGCACTTGAACCCAATTCTTACAATTACGAATATTAGCACAATTAAAATTCCTGGAGTTACACACTATCTGTCGGAGAGCAGTATCTTTTTGAATTGTCTAAACATACAAACGAAAGCACCTTTTGCAGGCGTGTGATCATTTTTTTATTAAGGTTACAGTAACCGTTAAATTGACAAAAATTTACAAAATGAAAGCATTATCACCAATTTCTCTACCAAACCAGATGATAGATGATAGGTGCTTAATACCAAATGTGCGGTGGAGAAAGAGGTTGAAGACGAGTAATCATTCAGTGCCATATGCCTGCGTCCATACGCTTGGGCCTAGTTTAGTTCATAATTCGTTTATTTATTTTAGATTTTTTTTCATCAAGACGAACCAATAATTCAAAAAAAAAAATGATGCTAAATTATCAAACGCTATATTTTCTTAAATAAAAACAATAATATAATCTAAAAAATCATGTATCCAAACTAGACTCTTTAATTTGTGATATTAAAGGGTCTTAGCTCTCCCCTTTAAAAGGAAGGCCAACTCAAAATGTCACCATTTTGTTTTTAGGGAAAAACTTCTTTACGGAGCAACTTGTTTACAATGCTCAATCGCATGCGTTCAAAAGTATTTTGGGCAGTCCAAATTTTAGAAAAACTATTCGAGTGAATAGTCAACCTACTCTAGCGAATAGTTTTTTTAACAATCCAAACAGATCAGATCATTAATTGTCAAAATAGATAATTGAGATCGTTCAACTCCAAAAAGAGTCGCTTTGCAGCGGCTCGTAAATAAGTTTCTCGTTTCCATCTCCCTTTCTAATTTATATCCTCATTCCTCACTCTCCCTCTCTCTCTCTCCCCAGTTTGGAAGTTTGCACAGTTGGGAAAAAGTTTCACATCTTCAACATCTCAAATAAATTTTCCTCAGC
This sequence comes from Rhododendron vialii, assembly GCF_030253575.1. Taxonomy (NCBI): domain Eukaryota; kingdom Viridiplantae; phylum Streptophyta; class Magnoliopsida; order Ericales; family Ericaceae; genus Rhododendron; species Rhododendron vialii. The sequence goes on along the minus strand of NC_080558.1, from coordinate 44,187,772 downwards.
TACCAAGTAGAAACCAGGAAAATTCGTCGGGGAAAAATGGCGAAAATGTGCAAGTTCGGATCACTTGGGTGCATCTCGTTACTTCTCTTCTGGGGAAGTTGTCTTCCCTTACCCAATGATCACTTTGATCATTGACGTCAGTTGAGGGGCTGCCATAACCCATTTCAACAAACTATCTCCATGTCTCATTGTTCCAATGAAGATATCAACCAAATGAAATCCTGATTTATGCGTGACTCTCGTCTCTCTGTCAATCAGAAAAAGATTGGTCCCAAAGCGATGCACGCCAGGTGCTTGACGTGTTTTCTGACCGATCTGGTAAGCTTGTTGGTACAAAGTTGAGTTGCTTGTTTATGGAGTCTTGTTCATTATTTCTTTTCCCCTTAACCCAGATTATTCTTACAATCAACTCTAACTGGTCTTTACATAGCTTGGATTATCATATTTCCAACTTCTCAAAGGCATTACAGAAGTAAAAAAGCACCACACTACAGTTTGGAAGAGGTAGCTCCCTATGTATATCAGGCGATTTGGTCGTCCAAGAAACTTACTCACCAGCCTCACCCCAATGGTTCGTTACTTTGCCAACAAGCCTCACGTCAATGAAGTCTCCCGTTACCTTCAACGGGCTAAACTCATTGATTCAATTCGACTGGCTCTCCGGTCTAATTCTCCGAGGTCCCTCATCCCACTTTTAAATGATCCTGCTTTAGATTCCTTTGTAGTCGCCAACGCACTCCGATGTGCTCCCTCTCCGGAATCTGCCCTCTCCCTAACCGAAACCCTACAAACTATACCACATTTCAGACATACTCAATATACACTCTATGCACTGGCCATAATCCTTTCCAAGTCTCAACAAATTGCAAAACTTAAAGCCCTCATTGAAGCCATCAATTCGGGGGAATTCCCAAATGTTGCACGTGTGAGCTTCATGGATTCCATGCGGTGGTATGCTGCTGCGGGAGATCTTGACTTGGTTCTTAGTGTTTGGAATGAGTGGAGAGCGTTGCAGAAACGTCCTTGTATCGAATCTTACAACATTGTGTTGGGCCTTTATGTGCGAATGGGAAAGAACTCTGAGGCAACAAAGATTTTCTCGATGATGATTGATGGCGGAGTAGTTCCTAATTCTAGAACGTATACAGTTATGATTGAGCATCTTTTGAGCTCAGGACAACTAGATTCAGCAATGTGCATTTTTAACGTATTGCCTTCAATGAGGATCAAACGGACACTTAGGCAATATTCAGTTTTGGTGGGGGCATTTACCAGTAATGAACAATTTGATGTGGTTAAGAGTTTGTTGAACAAAATGCTGAATGATGGGATATTTCCTGGTCACGCTATGCAATCTTCATTGCAGCGGATGCAGGAAGAAGGATTTCTTGAGGAGACGGACAAGCTTATTAAAGAAATGTTACCAGATGAAAGGATCAAGAATATAGGAGTATTCACAGATGAGGAGGAGGAGGAGGAGGAGGATCACAATGATGGTGATTGTGATGGTCGTGAAGTTAAAAGTTGCATTGGTTATGGTAATGTGAACCCAGTTCGGTTAAAGTCGTGGTTAGACCCAGCAGCTTTGGTGAGTGCTTTGCATAATTGGACACATGAGGAGGTATCAGCATTAGAAGATGCAAATATTGTGTGGACAAGGCGATTGGTTTGCAAGATGATCAGAAATTTCAAGTCAGCTGAAACAGCATGGCAGTTTTTCTGTTGGGCCGCTACTCAGCCAGGTTTTACTCACGACGTTTACACAGTATCAGGGATGATTGGTAAGTTGGCACGGCGTGGTCATGCTGATTTAGTTAATCAACTCATGTCTAAGGTCAAAAGTGCGCAGATGAAATTGTCATTCAACACAATAAGATTGGTTATTGACTTCTATGGAATGTTTCGCAATGGTCATGCTGCTATAAAGGTCTTTCGTGATGTCAAATCTCTATGTGGTCCCATGTCGAAAACCAATCTCTTTCTTTTATATTCATCCCTTTTGTGCACATTGGCCAAGTGTAACATGAATTCCGATGCCCTAGATACACTTGATGAGATGATATTGGGAGGTATTCTACCAGATATCCAAACATTTTCTGGATTGATGCATCATTTTGCACTTCAGGGAGATATTAAAGTGGTGCAGAGACTCTTTGGAATGGTCAAGCAGAGTGGTATAGAGCCTGACGCTTATATGTTTAGAATACTTATCCATGCTTTCTGCAAGTGTGGCAGAGCTGTTCTTGCATTGAGGTTTTTTGAAGAAATGATGAACTCTAGTTTGATGCCTGATGGTGCCACAAAACTTTTGCTTGTGAAGAGTCTTTGGAACGAAGGTAAGTTTAGAGAGGCAGCTTTTGTAGAAGAGCGGACTGTGTTGATAAATGCTGCTCTTCCACTTGCATTTGGCTGTCATTCGTACAGTGTTAGCTCTACAGATCTCACAAGAGTTCGCAACATTTACTCTGACAGCTTTGCAACCAATTGTGAGAATAGTGAATCAATTGATGTATCGAACCTGTAATATGATACAATGCTGGTACTGTCAGCTTCATAACAACGCGATAACATTATCTCTTTTAAGTTGGGCGTATTCTGTTTTCTCCCTGAATTCTTGAATAATTTGAAATATGAACAGTGAACGACTTTCGTCTTTGGCATGCATTGGTTTTTTGATCTTTTTTATTTTATGTTCTTGTTCAGTTTGGAAAGAGGCAAGCTTTATAACATTATGAAGGACGCGGACACAATAAGTTATCACAAATAGAATTCATCAATGGTTCCACGTATGGTTGCAGTACTATTGTTGGATGGTATATTACTATATCACCACTGCTCCCAACAGAGCTGTCCAGCCTGGTTATCTTAGGCGATCCAATTACGAATGACAAGGAGGTGATCACAGAGGTAGCTGTAAAACTCCTAGAGTCGTATGGAGGACCATTGTACAGAGCCAAGATTCATGGTTAGGTCTTCACTCCAAAAAAAAATGACAAAAGAAAAACAAATACTTCAGAAAAAATATGATTTCTGTTTCACAAGAATGCTTGAAAATGGTGTACTTATTGCACCTTGCACTAGGAACTTAAGCAGTGTTGCCAGTTATTATTGAATCCATGCCCGAAGACCTGCTAATACACTAGTCCATATTTTAGGGATCAAGAAAGGTAAATTAACATATAATAAAATGACCACAAAGCCCATGAGTTGATGGCTAGGGTCAGGATGACTTTGATGCACATTCTAACCATTGGGGGTCAAATTTTTGCAATTGACAGTTTGGGGACAAAAATGACTCAATAATACATAGGGGACTGAGATAGGTAAATAAGCCTCCATGATTCGTACTAAGACTTTGGCACAATGGCAATTCACCTCCCCAACTCTTAGAAATAACCAGCTCACCCGCTCGTGGTTTTGGATGTAAGTTCTATGTTAACACCGTTAACAGAAGTTGTTAACTGACCATATATAATTGCAGCTTGGTATTGGATGAAAGTGCTATGCAAAAACCAACAACAGAATTTAACTGACCATAGTCGCTGCTGATCGAGGGAGGGGAGGGGATGGCGATGAGAGTTAGAGAGGTGACGGTGGCGGGCAAGGAATATGTACGGCCAGTGGTCAGGAAGAGGATAAGAAGTTGAGTCATATACTTGTGCAAAACGGTATTTCTTTGGTTTTCCAACTAAATGTTGCTAGGCAAATATAAAAACCTAGGTTATTGGGCATTGATTTGCAGCCAAATATGCTAAACTTAAGAGATCAACCAACTAATCATTGTGAGTTCAACCTTCGCCTCTTTAAGCAATTATTTGAGAAGCCAAATATTGTCTGGTCTTCAAAATGAGGACCTAAAAATATACATATTTTTTTGTCAAGAAAAATTCGGCAACGTTTTGTAGCGAATTAGAAGAACCCGTCGGCATCTAGTAACAAGCGACAAAAGTTTGTACAAACATTTTGTCTGGACAAACATGTATTGTTTTTCAAGTTTTCGTTTTGCAGATCGGACAATATGTATCTAAGAGACCAATCAACACATTCGACGGATTTGCAACCAATAAGGTTCGGAGGCCGACTAATTTTTTCCAGCGATTGAATCTCGATGTCAACTAGATGAGGCAACTGCTACAATTTTTACTCGAATTCAACCCACCTTTGCCAGAGAATGAGAACAAATCAAGAAATGGAAAAAACTCTGCCTAAAACAAACAAACTGACTACTGAGGGAAAATCATTCAGTGTGGAGTGATCTGGAGCCTGCCTCTTGATCAGTATCGCTAACAGAAAACACTACCCACTTCGATTTTAAATTTCTTTATCGAGATCTCTCTTTCACAACCAAAGCGATAACTTAAATATGGGCGTGGTGATAGCAAACATAAGAATATACAATTTTGAAGAACATATTTGTTGAAGTAGGACGTGAGAGGAATCTTCAAAACTCCCCAGCGACGTAGATTGGCTGAGCAGTTTGAAAAAGACTGCAGTTGAATTGGGCCACCATTGCGTGAAAACCAACAGAGGATTCTTTGACCTTGCGATAAGAAGCGGATGATGTAGATCTGCACTGTACTTAGCCTTGCATTTGTTATTCTGCAAAATAAAGCTACTTCCTTCAACAAGCTGAAGGGCAAGAAGGAGATGGGAAAAGAAGACAGCAATTCAACATTTCACAAGAGGGTAGTATAAACTAATCGTTCTGACGCTGAATCCAAAAGGTGAGTCTGGGTCTTTTAATCCCAGGCTTCCAATAAAATTACCATGTTTTCTAGCTGAATTGTAGTAGTTGTGAAGGAATCGAATAAGATAAAATGGCTTAGAATCGTCAAGAGAAATCACAAACAAGTGAAACGCAACAAGGCAGCACTCAAACTTAGCGAGCCAACAATTGTTCCGAACCCCACATGAACTGAGTTAAAACTTAAAACAATCATTCTGCAACCACACCCATTTTACGTACCAAATTACACACACACACACTCACACAAGTGCTGGGGTCCACACACCTAGTAGCGCAGTGTGTGTGGGGCCCCAACACTTATGTGAGTGTGTGTGGATTTGGGTGTGTAAATATGGATGTGATTATAGAATTATTCAAATACCTACCACATGCGATGACAATTATTAGCTCATGATCCTCCTAAAGAATTCCATTATAGTCAAGGTCTATAGGGCTCTGCCCCTTCTAAGCACTTCATAGCAATAATATTTTTAAAAAATTGACAGATTCCATCGTAGAATACGGTATGGCACCCAATAAATAATTAACATGTCCTCTCCACTCTCCATCAAAACAAAATAAAAAATAAGGGCCTGAGAAAATGCTACCATTCTTCATTCACGTTTCCCTATTTCTCCCTTTCTTTCTTTTTTTACTTTATGGATCTTGAACCACAATTTTTGCTCCTACTCTTTCATACTTTTGAGACTGGGAATATCAGCCTGGTATCTTAACTGAGCACCCCTCAAGGCTTTTTACTGCGAACTTTATGTGTTACAATGCCGCAGAAAATTAATCAAATCAACCAATATTGCCTGTTTTTTGGATGAGAAATCTTTGGATTCCTTGCTATTGTTTCTAAGATAATCTCTGTCGCTTGCCCTTTATTTCAGATACTCGAACTCTAAGTTCAAGCCCAAAAATATCCCTCAAAAGTCACTCCAAACCTTGAGTCAAACTAATACCACAATGAGTTTTACTCAAATGAGGAATCAGATAAAGAGAGACTCCAACCCTTTACTCTAAATGTACAAGGCCATTTTTGCACCTTTAAAAGCTTTTATCCAAATTTTTATTAAGATTTCAGTAAAGTTAAGAGGAGGATTGGAGGCTGCCCTAAGGGGAAACTCATATGCCGATTTGAAGTTATCAAAATATGCATGTATCACACCACTGCCTGTAGGCTAAAGCGCCAGCGGAAACCATATGCATTATTTTACGCAAACTATTGACAGGACAAAATATGAATACTATCTCAAAGATTTACAAACATTAAATCAAGAGAAGAGATAAATGATCGTAATAGAAACCCAAAAGGTTCTAAAACGGAATGAAGCTCACTCTTGAAGCTCTAGGTGAAACTGTGGTAGCCTGAGACGGTTTTTGACTTTTCCCAATTGAGTGAAGTGGTCATAATTCTTGAAAGGGACTGCACAATCTCAGCCATGCCTGGGCGGGCAGACGGATCATTCTTTATGCAACTATCAGCTATTCCAGCAACGAAAACAGCAAGTTCTGCGGGATAACTCTCTTCCAGAGAAGGATCCATAAATTCTCCCAACTTCTCCTTGCCAGTTTCCTCATGAATCACAGGACTCAAGACATCTGACAAATGCCCATTTACCCCTCCATATAACGCAGAAACTTCTTTCCCAGTAAGTATCTCAAGTAACAGAACCCCAAATGCATAAACATCAAGCTTTGTGGAGATGAATCCATTCTCCAAATACTCAGGAGCCATGTACCCTTTTGTGCCAACAATATGCCTTGTCAAGGCAAATTCGCCTTCTTGCCCATCAGCTGACCTCGCTAGACCAAAGTTGGCAATCTTAGCCCTCAACTCGCTATCAAGAAGAACATTGGTGGTCTTTAAATCCTTGTGGACATAAGGAGGAGAGGTGTAGTTATGAATGTAATTAAGCCCCGTCGCCACATCAAAAGCAATCTGGATCCTCTGTGTCCAACTCAGAATTCTCTTATCGATGTTGTCGTGGTAAATCCAGTCACTCAAGGGTCCATTGTTAGCATATTCATAAACAAGATACCAGTGTCCATCATGAAAACAGACACCTGATAGACATATGAGATTGAAGTGGCTGATCTTGTTTAGCACACTGATTTCCTGTGACACATCTCCATCCATTTTCTTAATGGCAGCAAAATCACCCTTGATTGTACCGCGGTAAACAGATCCTTTAATCCAACAACTGGGACTGAAATTGTCCGTTGCGGATTTGAGTTCCTCAAAAGTATACACTTTAAGGGATTGAGCAATTACGGCTATACTCTCCAGAAACTCTGCGGATTCTTCTTCCTCAACCTTGTTCTTCCCCTCTGGTTTCTCAATTGCCTCAAAACTCTGCGATGTAATAACCGAAGCAGAAGCTTGCTTCTTCTTCTTATTTTTTCTGCGAATGAATATACAGAAAACAATACCCCCAATGACCAACAAAAGACCAACACCGACAACACTGACAACAACATACACCCATGTTTTCTTGGAGCTGTTATTCGACGACAAAGAGAAAGGCGGCGGTGGAGGAGATGGAGGGGGCGGAGGCGGCGCTAGGGTTTGAGAATATGTTGGTGGGGTTTGTAGAGGAATTAAAAGGGTAGTAAAGAAATAAATAGTGGAGTCAGATGACAACTCATTGGCTTCAAGAGTGCTCGTGTTATCAACCCCAAACATTGCACTTATGGAAGAAACATCTTGATTCTGTGCAACTAAATAGCTCAACAAATATTTGACGCCATCATCACTCTGGTTCTTGGTAGGACAAGCACATCTCAATGGAACAGAAATCTTATCTCCGGTGGACAAATTAGTGGCCAGAACACTATTCTGAGACTGAAGAGCTTGACATGTCGACAGGCTTTCAAAGGTGTTGTTTGCAATCGTGAAATAAGTATCATCTGGCTCAACAATATAAGAAGTGTTGGATTGGTAATACTCACCACCTGTGCAAGAACAATTGACAGGAACAATCACCAATTTATCTGGTTCTATTGTCGAATTCTCAGAAACTGAATTGATTTGAGAGACTTGTGATGGGACTGAATTAAGAAGCTGAGAGATGGAGAAAACAGTATTGTAGGGAGATTGGGATCTGAAGGTGAGATAAGCTTGGCAAGTGGTTTTTAGGCCATTGCAGGTGTATCCCAGAACGGAAGCGGAGTTGTCTGCGATGTCGCATGCGGTTGTGGCCTTCCCAACGTAAGGCTGCTGGGCGTGGATCAACCAAGGTGGAGAGATGAGGAGGAACAAGAGAGAGAAGATGGGCAAGGCGGAAACATCCATTGTTTTTTGTTTTCCCCTCTGTTTCTTGTTTTTATTCCTTACAAGCGAATTGTGAGGGCCTACGGCACTACCCACCCCGGCCGGTTTGGTTTGCAGTTTAGGCAATTCGGCTTGGTCGGTTTGGGCAAATGAAAAGCAAATTGTTCATCAAGGAAATCGCCGATGTTCATTTCTCGTAGAGGTTGTACCTACAAAGAGACAACAAATTGTTCAGTTGCAAAAATTTGAATTGAAGGTTGCATCGACTACTATATTTTCTTATACTAAGAAATATTTTTAAAATAGGAGTCTTGGCATAGGTTGCTTTTTTTCAAAAAACACTACCATACGTGTAGGACCTGTGTCTAAAGGCAAGCCAAGACGTAACATAATTAATGTAGCGGATAAAAAAAAACATAATTAACGTAAAGCCGACCTAAATATTGAAAGCCTTGGTACCAAAGTAGTACCATATGCGTGTGCGGTACAATTACGGAGTATTACTCAAAGCAAAGTGGTAGTTTTTAACATCAAACAAAAAATGAGTACATCAACGCTTTGGCATTCAATGGTATTTAAAAGAGGACAAATAGAAAGCCTCAGAAGACCATACATTAGGATAAGATGTTGCTAGCAAGCAACTGATCAAAGGTAAAGATCCCTCTAGTAGAGCTCAACGTTTGCCAAAGTAAAGATCCCTCTAATAGAGCTCAACGTTTTTTGCCAAGTAAAGAAAACAATGCCAATTTCATGCTTAGATTTAGCCCGTTTTGGTAATAACTGGTAACGATAAATGGGAACCTGGTTCTTATACAAAAGATGTGGCTGATCAGCCTGATTCAGTAAAATATGAAAAATGAGAAACACTTAGGCTCGTTTGTTTGGTTGCTTAAAAAATTAGAAAAACATTTTACATGTAAAATATTTTCCATCAATTTGATGAAAATGACTTACCCTTAAATCTTCTGTAAGTTATTTTCTGAAATGAATCCGACACCTTCTACTGCAATTCTCACTTCTCAGTTTTCTCGGTCGTCAGTCATGATCCACGTTGAATTTCAATATTCTCAGATCTCTCCACCGCTAAAGCCCCCTCTCTCTTTACACTATTTTGTTGATTTCTGAAAATAGTTTCAAGTGTCAACCAAACATCAGAAAATAAAATTTTGAAAGTTTATTTTCTGGAAAAATATTTTATATGAAAAATATTTTTACAATGTAAAATGTAACCGCATACATCCATTCGAGCACTGCAGTTTCTATCTACAACAACTACAAATCAAGCGAATTGGTCGCAAAGATCGACAACCAAATTCGAGAATCAATGACCATGTTCTACCTCTCTTCATGTATTGTTCGGCAACTTATTTCGATTCTTGAATTCAATAACTTTGTTCCAATTTCGATTTTGATATCAAACGCAGAAATAGAGGGAGATACCTCTTGGTGGTGCGCTGGTGGTGCTAAGAGGTGCGGCGCTGCTGCTCGTGGCGGTGGTGGTGTGTCGGAGTGGCTAGGTCGGTGTGGGAGTAAGAGAGGGACAATCGAGAGAGTGAGGGAGGGGATGGGGAGGAGATGCAGCGGATCTAGAGAGAGAGAGAGAGAGAGAGAGGGAGAGAGAGAGGAGAAGAAGAAGAAGAGGGGAGGTGTGGTTTCACTGGTTTGATTCTCAGAGATAGGTGTCCATCTACGCAAATCGTGTTGAATTGTTTTTGGCGTGCTTCCTTCATTTTGTGACCCCAAAAAAATTTGTCAGCTGGATCCGGTCAAACATTTGAATAGTCGTCTCACCGGGCAAGATAGCAACGGAAGAAAGAAAGGGTGTCTAGTTTTTTCTATGAATACGCAACCAATATAAATGTTTGACATTAATCACGTGTGGACACCATTATACTTCACCACAACACCAACCACGAACGCGATGCTCCACCACAACACCAACTACACCGTTTCCGTAGTTGGTGTTGTGGTGAATATCGTATCCATAACATCATTGTAACAATTTGTTCTATGTATGTCGCCCTCAAGGACTCAAATCCACAAGGGGGTGTGCATTGTGACACATTGTCCCTAAGAGTTGGGCAGTTGGGACCCGTGCAGGGTTGTCTGACCAATGACCAGAGTGGTCAGCCGGGGTGGTTCCACATAGTTTGGTGAAGTGTAAGTTGTGTGTGCTATAAATAATAAATCGCCATCATATCTTGTACAAGGCCTTTTAAAGAAATGAGAGCACCAAAGCCCATTGAAACTTCATAATTAAGCATATTTGCCTTAGAGTAATCCAGGGATGGGTGCCAACTCTTATGGATGATTTTGATAACCAAATCGATCCGTAAAATAAGTACTCCAAATCATTTGCCTACACGGGTCGATTTTGAAACACGGTTTTCTTCAAAGTTGAGATAACGTAGGAACAAAGCGTAAAGCAACAAAGATTTATATAAAAACATTAAAATAGAAGGGGAAAAAACCGTAATGGCCCCTGTAGTTAAATGTTTGTGTCAATTTGATCTCTATAGTTATAATTGGCTCGATTTATACTCTGTACTTTCTATTTTGTTCCAATTTGGTCCAATTGCTAACTGTCGTTAGTCCGCAGTTAGTCTTTTTAAATAAAGACAAAAATAAGCTAATAAAGACAAAACTAAACCAATAAGCCAATTTTTTCGTCTTTATTCAAAAAAATGGATTTTGATGGTAATTTTTTATTTTTTCGGTTCCTCTCATTATGACGAAGCAATAATCCCGAAAAAAATTGATAAAAAAACTAACAAATGTAGAAAAAATTGAATAAGGATAAAAAAATTAAGCCACTAGGCTTATTTAGCCTAACAACCCCTGAGTTTATGTAATATTCTGACTTTTGGACATGGTTCTTTATCGTGTTGTGACTTTGGATCTATATCATATTGTGACTTTTGAACATGGTTCTACATGCATTTTCAATACTATGCAGAAAAATAAGGCATCTCACTATTTGTCTACAAGTTAAATAGGTAGACAATACCAGTGATTATGTTACCTCATGGCTGATCATGAAAATGCTGAATTAGAGGACAACTTTTTGCAGAAAACTATAGCCAAATTTCTTCTCAGGTGCCTCCTTATCAATGGAGAATGGAAGAATGGGCTGTGTTTCGGATCAGAGGTATATCAGGTAGGCCTGTGCAAAAAACTCGTCCACCCGTGGACTCGACCAGACCTGAAAGGTCCCGGGCGGGGTTGAATATGTGCTTCGAACGGGTATGGGTTCATTTTCTGTTAAAAATCAGATTTTGGTTCGGGTTCCGGGTTGGTGCGTTTCTTACTCGACCCGACCAATTCATAAAGATAAATTCGATTTTTAGTCAAACCCGATCCGACCCGATCCGACGTAAAGAATCGGGATCGCGGACGGTTCTTACCCCTTTTCGGTTCGGTTTGCGGGCCTAAAACATTTGTTATCCGCCATATCGGGTCAGGTTCGAGGGTCAAACCCCGACCGCCCAACCCGTGCTCACCCCTAATATTAGGGTAAGAGGGGAATGAGAGAATTATTGTTTTAATCCCCAAAAAAGGGGCCATTTGATTTTGCTGTTAAAAGGACTAACGGCAGTTAGTAATTGGACCAAGTTGGAACAAAATGAAAAGTACAGAGTGTAAATTGAGCCAATTACAATTACAGGGACCAAGTTGACACAAACACTTAACTATAGGAACCATTTCAGTTTTTTTCCCAAAATAGAATTTCCTCTTTTGACCAATTTTATTGAAGCCGCCAAAGGGTCACTAAAATAGATTCCGACCATAGCTGAAAGCCTAACAATATGTGTTAACTAATCACATAAGTAATAAATTCGCAAACCAAAAGTCCACTCTCAATTTTTTTTTTCCCCTCTTTTTGTTTTGAATACCTATCTCTTCCGTGGAATAACTTATTCACGAATCAGCCATAAATCAATTTTATACAGCAGCAAACAATCTTTAACCACCTCAGCCAAATTTTCCATGGAATGACAATAGAAAGCCCTTAAATTCGACAAGTAATATCAAGCGCGCGATAACTGCAAATATTGTTGTTTAGCGTTAGCGTTTGTGGGTGTCTGTGTTGCAAAACAAGAATGGAAAGCTAAAACAGAGAGCAATATCAACAAAAAGCATCAATTTCCCATCAACAGAAAGCCATACAGTTACTGTACATAAATTACAGCATGGCGACAATCGCTACCGCACCCCCCCTACGCATGTAAAAATCTTGAAAATAGATTCCTCTATGAACATAATCTGAACCAATATCCAAATTATTCCAAGAGTTTCGTGCTCTAATGGAAAGATCAGCTAAGAACTTTCAACAGGGGCAGAGTTGTCAAAATACCAAGAGATGCATCCCGACTGACGCCGACCAAACCAACCTATCAAATAATGTAGCAAAAGAATGATTCCAAATGGTAACACAACCAGTCAAGCAGGAGGACGGAAACTATCTTTGTCCATTAAAATCTGTGTTTCACCAAAAAGTTTCTCTTCGATGTGAGCCATTCAGTGGAAAGAAGGTAGGTTGAATCCACCTTGTTTCCATTGTCACGAAGTCCTGTTCCTCTTTTCTTCGAGTACCGATCCCTCTTTGAGTGCGATTTGTGCCTCGTTTTCCCTTCCCAACGCAAAAAGACTAGCGGCTTGTAGATATGACGCAATATGCCAGACAGGAGATATTACTTGTGCTTGTACAGCATCATTCAGAGCTTCCTCTGGCATCTCACTCGAGAGGTGTGAGAGGCTACGGCGAGCGAAAACTGTTGGGGAGACCATGGTTCCAACTTCAATGAACTGCAAACAGATACGAAAATTAGCTCCAAGAAAACAATCTATCATCCTTCAAAATTTCTTTTCCCTAAAGAGGATACAGACATCCAGAGGATAAAACTCTTGTGTGATCTAAAAGCAAGCAGAACTAGTACCAAATGAAAAAGATCCAGCTTTTAGGTCATAAAGCAACGTAGTCATCAACTGTAGTCTGCTTTGGGTATTTGCAGAGTATAATACAGTTTATTTTTACTAGCCATTTTACCTTTTTCTGCTCTAACCATCAAAAAGTACGATCGATAACAACACAGGCATCGAGCACCCAACTACCCTTCACTGTTTCTTCCCTTTTGTAACCTTTGGCAATGTTTGGTTGTTGAATAGGATCAGTGCAATGAGCAATATTCTTGGAATAAGTTGGGGCATAATGTATCCCATGGAATGGACTTAGTATAACAGGTACTGTTTACTGTTTTCCCTTATGTTTGGTAGGGACCAAAGTCGGTCCACACCGTTCTGTTCTCTCCCACTCCATCCCACCTCCCCATGGGATGGAGTAGAGTCCCATCTTCATGAGAAGTTTCCTATCCTAGCATCCCATGGAATACGAATGGAATGGAAGAGAATGTATATTGTCTATCCCACTTTCGTAGGGACCGAACTGGACTGACAATAGAGGAGAGGAAAAAAAAAAAAAAAAGAATCTCTAGTTTGTATTTTAGTCCATACATCTTTATGCTCTCCTAACAATCTATACTGCATAACTATGGAACTGAGTAAGCCCATCTTCATAGATATAGCGCCCCATCCTACCAACACTAGCCCACTGTCAAGTTGCGAAAACAAATGTCGAATAAAACAGGGTACAAGCCAAAAGTTACCTTTTGCAAAAGAGCAATCAGAAGAATAAATACCACGAGATAAAAGGGCATTCAATGTATGACATGTGAAAATAGTCACCCAAGAGATGAAACTATAATTAGATGCATATCTAGAATACAAGGAATGAGGTAGCCAATGGACAACACCAAATCGAAAGTCAGGGCAAATGAATTCAACAGAACTTGATGGTGATTGGTGACCATTTAACCTGCGTATAGCATTCGATTGCAGCTCTGTAGTCTTTATGCCGGAAAGCAGCATCACCCTTTTTCTTTGAGTTTAATGTCTCCTGCACCTGGTTTGTCCACATCTGGAATGAAAGCTGTAACCAAGTAAACCATAGTAAGCACTAAGTAAGGGGTCTGGAGGCAGGAATAGTAGAGAACTACAGAACCAGTTTATATCCGTAATTGTATACAAATAAGAATGTCAACAAATGAATACGTAACTATGAATTCAGATCCAACACTACAGTAAACATAAAGGGAAGAGAGTATAAAATCCACGGACAAAATATCCTATCCAAGAAACTTGCAAGCAAGCCTTAGTGGTAGGGTGCTTGTTCCAAGTTCATCTAGTCTAGAGTTCAAGCCCCTCCACCTTCCCCTTGAATAGTGTTCTTGCCGGTACATAAAAGAGAAAGAAAAAGAAAAACTCCTACACAAATGTGACAAGACAGGTGATGTCCATTCAGTAACTTTTTTTTTTTGGTAAGTTATGTCCATTTAGTAACTTGTAAAGCAGAAAACTGAGCAGTAACATTACTATGACTCCATGGCAAAGACAAGGGCCAAGATTGAAAGACATCTATCAGGGTTATGTCATATAGAGCATGAATCTGCTCTGTTGTAACAATGACCTAATTTTGGAGGGTACCCGGGCTAGAGTTTGGTTTCCAGTGTCAATGGAATGCTGGGTACACTTTCCATTGCCCAACAAAATTCATGAGCTTTTCAAAAATTCCGTGTTTTCATAGTTCAGCTTAATAAAGATAATCAGTGTAGGATCTTTTCAAGAAAACCATAGTGACAAGACGACATCTATTGTTAAATCAGTGACTCTCTCTACAACTTTCTAAACGCATCGCACACAAACCTCAGTTGCTGCCCCTTCGTCATCTTTGTACCCAAGACTTTCTAAGATCTCATGTATGGCAGTCAAATCCATTCTTAAGCATGCTTCACCAAGTGGGGATAAGGGAAAAGCAGTGGCACCATGTGGTAATCCCATTATCTGGTGCGAAGGAACCTGCCAAAAAAAATGGTATCAGCTCTCTACACACCGCAAGCAGAAGCTTGAATAACAATCAGCAGTTTTTAAATTAAGTCCAACAGATGGCAGAAGTTGAACAAAGAAATTTGAGAATTTAGATATAGATAGAGCTATGCCCTTCCAGTTCCCTAGTGAGCATAATTCCATTGCAGCAAGTGAAGAGACAGTAATTGATGAAGAGATTGCTGATCATAAATAAAAAAATAAAAATTGATGAAGAGATAGCCGGGAAAGTCTAGAGATTTAAAGACAGCATAAAAAGTTTGGTCTAGGCTCTAAGGGCATGCTTATCGCTACAGAAAATAACCAACCTCAGTTTCCGTCTGAAGAGGAACCAAAGCAGCAACTACAGACTTTGGATTTGGCCTCTCTCTTGGTTCATACTGTAAGCATCTTGAAGCTAAACGTACCAACTCAGTCCCTTCGTCAATAGAAAATTGGCCTTCCAAGCAAGAATCTGTTAGCATCTGAATATTCTTGTCCCGAATAAGGTCAAGAGCCTGCCATAAATAAACAGATGGAACATTAGTTACAAAAGTACATGAAATGAAGTATAACAAAGTTACCAAGTGAATACCACAAATATTGTAGCATTGGAAGTTAGAGACAAATTTCTAATAAGAGTTGTGTCATCAAATCTAATGAGACCTGTAGTGGTGAAACTAATTAAAACCTCTGATTGACAAAAATGAAAGCGTGTCCAGCAAAAGTCCACTTCTTACTTCTCTGAAACTTCTATTTCAGATAACAATCAAGATGCTCACACAAACAATTCTTCTAAAATATTGATCACCCAAAATATCTGAAAGCATCACTTGGCTTTTCACTAAATATGTTTTTTTTTTTTTGTCAAAGGATAGAGGATAATTTTATTGATAATCATAGTGTCTAAAAGATTACAACGGGCAGCCATCACCCATGAAGGGTAGACAACAACCACAACGGAGGCCTAAACTCCCATGTGGAACACTTAGAACCTCTCACAGCTTTTTGAGCAACCCTATGGGCAACCCCATTGCCACTCCGCCTCACATAACTCGTATTCGCCTCCTGGAAACTGTCAAGGAGACGTAGAATGTCCGCCACGCTGACTCCCACATTTTGATGCTCATCCGACCGCTTTTGAACCAGTTGAATCAGTTGTATGCTTACACCACATAAAGATAAACGGCTTCCCGAAGCATCACGAGAAAGCTAATTGGCACCCTCCTAATTTCATCTATCAGAATAACACCCATCCCTTTCAACAACAAAAAAAAGGATAGCTCCCATCCAGGTCATTACAAATAGCATCCATTGAATAAGCTAAAGTAACAACTATTGCATTGCATTCAAGGGATAAACATGAATAGCAGGGATAAAATTTACATGGCTTGGAGGAATGTGCTTTCCGCTCAGGAGGTCAAGCAAAAGCGTGCCGAAGCTATAGATAACACTTTCAGGCGTCACTCTTCCTATAAGATGAGAAACTGAAGTCAATTAACACCTCAAAACAATTAAAAGGATTGTGCTGTTGAAACCAAAAACTTTATCATCACAATTGAAACTATATCAGCAAGAATCTCTGAGGTTCCATAGAGAAGCTTAGAAGCTTTATAGTTGGTTAGGGGAGAGAGAGAGAGAGAGAGAGAGAGGGTGGATCACTCATCAATATGAGATAGGCTCTATGCTCATGTTGTGTCAATTTTCTCCACATTAACACATGCACATCAACCTTGAGGACAGCAGGACGGTCCACATGAAACATGTGGAGGATAGAGATTTGGCATCGCTACAATTTAATGTAATAGCAGGCTTGTCATAGAATAAAGATTTGGCATCGCCATAAAAGCATGTCCTCTGCACTGCTTAAAACCCCTTGAGAAAACAAACAGGGAACTGTGGTCCATGCCTTGCATAAAACTAACACAGCCTGAACATATAATCTTGGGATACTGTATAGAGCAGTTAGATGAAGTTTTTCCTCCCTTTTTTCCTTCTTTTTTTTTTTTTTTTTTTTTTTTGGGTGGGGGGGGGGGGGGGAAGGTAGCAAATAACCCGAAGTAAACAAGAGTATCACCAGATGCAAAAGCCTTAAAAGTTTGCAAGAGAGTACTAAGGACCAAGCTCACAGTTCCAATAAAAATAGAACCGGAAATGAGAACTACTTGTATGTGCCAAGAAAACTTATCGGATAAAGTTCATACCAGTCCTGAGATACTCTGGAGGTGTAAACGCAAGGTTAGTGCTATAACTTTTTCCATCTCTACTGTTCTTCATTAAACCAAAGCATGACAGTCTAGGATTACCATCCTGTCATACAAAAAGAAACAGTAAGGAAAGAAAACTACATTTCTGTACCATCAAAAACTAAAGTGATAGAAGCAGAAATGGCAGCTTACTTACATCATCAAATACTACTCTGTAAGCATTGAGGTCATGATAAAGGGCTCGCCCTTTGCTCGTACAGTATTCTAGAGCTTGTGCAAGATATAAAGCAACCCTTAAACGCATCGCCCACTTCATTGGCTGAGTCTCCCCTGATCAACACATGAATAGTTGTCAAGTTAGATAAGTACCTCAAACAGGATGATCCAACAAAATGAAGGGTAATCCAACATTAATAGGAATTAGGACTCAATGCAGAATCTTAGACTGGAGTGTGTGCAACTGTGAGGGAAGGAAGAGAGAGCTCAACACCTCGTATCTCAAGCTAATAAAAAAAACAACACTTCTTATCTTAAAACTACAGACTACAGTCATGAAAAAGAAATCCAAGAAGGTGACACTAGATTTCCCTAAACTCTGTTGGATGTTCAAGAAAAAACAACATAGAAAATGTTGACATGGCCCATGACCAGGAGTGATATGAGGTTATCCACTATATTGGGTGGAAACTAGAAGGATCACTGGAATGGGCTTAAAGGGATTAAAAATTAAAAAAATAAAAATAAAAATAAAAAAAAACTTACAGAAATGTTAGCAAAGATCATATACAAGAATCCTTTGAAGTGAAGAATTAATTTTTCCTTCTCATGATTGTACAATTAGTATCCCTCATATCCTTCTATTGTCTTAACTTCCAATTGAAAAACCATTCCCTTCTCCCAACTGTGTGCAGGAACAAGGAGTCAAGGACCCTTAACATCCTTTGCACACAGTCAGGAGTTGCCACATAAAAGTCAAAGCAATTATGTCTAGACTCTTGTCAACCATAACATCTGATCCCAATTTGATGATATACCTTGAGATCACCAACATTAAAAGGGAACAGTCCATGAAATAGAATCACTATTGGATTGAACAATATAAACGATATGCAACAATAACAGAAAACAAGTTTTACATCTGACAGACTTACAATGAAATAGGTGTTTCGCAAGAGTCTCATTGGGCATAAATTCTGCCACAAGTAATCTCTCTTCACCTTCATGGCAACAACCAAGTAGATTTGCTAACCTTGGGTTCCGAAGTTGACCAACAGATCTTGCTTCTTCCTGAAGTAATGTATGCAGAATTTCAGAGCATTGCAGTATATGAAAACAACCTTCACATTGTAAGGAGAGGGAAAACAGCCATGTTAGCAACCATGAAAAGATCAAGTCAAGTGCAATGCAAGAATGAAAAGATTCAAAGCACTTTCTTTTGGTTGGTTACAATGTTTGTAAACCAGATTGCCTCTTAGTGGGAAAGCTTTATACCATGAGAGTATCACTCCAGCTCAGGGATTGGTTAGTTACATCTAACAGTTAGTCATAGGTAGGTGAGGCCATTATGGTTAATGGTGATTGACAGAGATGTGTAATGGCAAGCGTGCAGAATATGCTCTTCTTCCCTTCTTATGTATTCTGCGGTTGATCTCACTATTAAAATGGAAGGTTGTAATCATAAGTTATGGAACGAAAATAAATCGAGTTCAGCTTATAAAATTCTTCAATATATTCAGTCACATGCCTATTCATCTGTAAGTTTTCAGGTTATGCTAAAACTAGACATTCAACTTGGAATTCTGACCAATGCCCTCTTTCCTCTTTTCTCAGAATCTCTAAATTAACCTTACTTCAACAGATTACAAATGGTTTGCATGTATGTTGGTACGAACAAATTGAGACAAAACCTAAGAGCCGATGTCTATGACGGCCAAAAACTTTCATGAATCCCCAAAAGGCATTGATACATGAAAATGCAGAGTAACTTCATTACGGCGTGGAAATTCCACGATGGTTTAGGTTGCTTACCAAGAACTGCCGAGAATCGGGCCAAGCAGATCTATTAAAACGTTTGACAGCAATTTGCCTTTGATTATCCAGCTTGCCTTTATAAACAACATTGGGAGCCTTTTCCCCATGTTCAGAAACTATGTTCTCCGCTGCAAATCCAGAAGTAGCCTTCCTCAGTTGTTCGACGGTGTATTCGCGAAATGCGGGCACATCACCAACTTCACTCTTCTCCTCCTTTTCTGCCAAATAAACATAGAAGCTATTGAATGTGGTCCCTCATCACCAAAATGTGAAACATAAGTCAAAGTCCCACATACCAACTTTCTGTGCTTCATGAATCACACCATCTAGGTCCGAATCCCCACAACATGTTGTGAGTTTAGAATACTCACAACCCATCCCAATAGCAGAATTTTGAAGAAAACAGCCAACGAATCTCAAAGGGTCCAAGCTAGAATCAGTGCAGCTCGGAAACAATCAATCCAGCTTCACATACTAATCAAGTTATGATCCTCAGTCGAAACCAATCAACGACAGATATTTCTAACTCCTGATAACACTAATAACTCCCAAACCAAAACCCAAATTACCTAGTGAAACTACTTATAATCAGAGGGAACAAAACAGAATTGTTCGAAATGCTTCCAAAAACACATCCACAAACCAATCTACACCAAAACAATCTGCTTCAATTGTTTCTCTATGCTTCCCAAACCTGCAAAAAAAAAAAGTTTGCATTCACCTGGTAACACTTGATAAGACATACAAAAGGTCAAACAAGTCTTGATACGCTACAACTAAAGTTAGTAATTTGGAACGTCTAGTCAAATCTTAAACAAGCCAAGAACTTGCAAAACTGAGTAATCAGAGTCATTCATACCATTCAACGATGGAAAATTTGAGTCCAACCCAGTTTCAATCCCAGATAGGCTTCTCCGCAAGTCCTTATACCCAGTCAACACAGCTCGTACCCTGACAGTAGAAAGTCAATCAAACAAAACCCACCAGTCAAAATCAAAGCTTTTAAGAAGCAAATTGACAGAATCAAAGTAAAACCCAGAACCCCAAATCAAAAGCTCGATTTGGTCAACATCACAAGAAGCAACCCCTATGTGCATATACTTAGATATATGGAGATGGGTATATACCCAAGTGTGAATATGTGTAGTGGAAACTGGAAAGTCGTTTTGAGATGAATCAAGATCGGTTTTTTTTTTTTTGGGTCGGCAAATGGAAGCTGGTTTCAGAGGGGGATGAGATTCCGAAAGAAAATAAAGATATACAGGGAGATATACGGGTAGATATACAGATAGGCAAATACTATAAATCCTCAAGTGTGTACTTATCTACACCGGTTTTTCAATTCCCACCGACATTAATTGCATAAAACCCCTTTTTCCTGATATTCTTGTCCACACCTGAAGTGAAGTCCCCATAATCAATTGAGCAATACCACGGGCACATATGTGTACACGGTGAATGTGGGTTGGTTTACATCGGACGGTTTGGAACACATAGATGTTCAAATTTGGCAGCTCGTGTCTTATATTTGGTAGTTTTCGTTCATTCAGTTAATTGTGATGAAATTTTTTGTTTTCAGATATTGGTAATGAAATGAATAGTTTGATTGTTGATAAAAAAAAATTAAAAAAAAGATGTTCGAATTTGTGCACTTTCTTTGTGTTCATAGCATTTTGGTAATCAATTAGGAAACTATTTTGAATTACAAAAACAAAATAATAACACAACCAATGACAACAATCGAGAGCGTAAATCAAGAAAAAAAATTATGATGTAGTGTTCAACAAGTTGGTATGCATATCAACTAATTCCACAGAACTTTGACATGTTGGAAACTAATTACAAGACGAAATTAATTTGTAATTGCATATAATAAATATCGACATTTAATTTAACTGGTAAATAAAAATATTGAAAAAGGCTTTTACCTTTGCTGCTTTGTAATTTTTTTTTTTTTTTTTGTGGTGGTAATGTGAAAAGTCGACAGTGAGGTTCAGCTCACATAGTCATTCAATCATTAATTAACCTTGCCTTTTCGAGTTAATCATGCACAAAAAATTATGATTTGTAAGTACGTATGAGGATACAATTCGACAAATGTTTTTCCAGGAGTCAGGTGTCCGGACCTGCTTATGTCATCTCAACTAATTCTGAGGGACCAATCTAACCGTCTACTTACGGGGCACTAAATTAAAGACAAAACAAACCTCAGTATAAACTCGGCCCAAAGGAATTAATAGCACATAAAATGTTTCGAACATGAAATCTTAAGAGAATCTCACGGTCTAAGCCATGACCACTCCGTCGACCCCTTGAAGTTAATTTGGCAAATGTTGTTGTTCTGTTCCCTTTGTCATAAAATTATAGTCGAAGTCACGCGAACTTTTAATTTTTTTTACTCCAATTTGAATCAAATTTAGAAACTTATGCACGTACAATTGTATTTTATTTTGTTATCTATAAAACAGCACATAATTTGCAATAAAATGACTAAAATTAGGGGACACCGAGAGTAGTAGTAGCTATGTAGCATCCAATGTTAGGAAACATTTTTTTTTTTCCTTCAACTTGAACTACTGTAATAAACCAACGCCAAAGTCTTGCAAAATGATTTCCCAAAATTTCAATTCCAAGAGTTCAGTCCAACCCAATTGCCCTAAAGACGTGTTTTCTATCATTACGTATTATTTGTTCATTTAGTATGTGTATCGAAAAACAAAATTATCATAATTTTGGGAGAGTGGTTTTCACACTGCTCATATTTATATCCACGCTTCTTTATTCGTCTTAAATCTTGCAAAATTACTACATTGTCCTTTGCTTGTTCAAATTTTTCCCCATTGTTGATGTAAATTCAAATGCCCAACGACACAAAAAAAAGAAGTGCAAATGGTAAAAAAGAGAATATGGAATTACTTCTTCTTCTTTTTTTGTATTTTTAAGTACAAAAGATACCTTAATCTAACTCGTGGCATGGGCATAATTACAACAAAAATATAAATTAAAACACACTTCCGAAGTAAAATATGGTTGCATATTTAAAAGTGGTTTTTGGACATTGATTAATCAAAAGCATACCAAAACTTTCAAGTTTCCACAATGGTTGAAAGTCGAAACTCGAATCTAATGATTTCCAAACCTAACCCCACTATAGATAGCCCCATTCTTATCCATCATTGGTTTGGTTTTTTGGAAGCTATAGAAAATTTTCAAATTGATTGAATTTATCCATCATTGGTTTGTTGTTTTGGGAGCTATAGAAAATTTTCAAATTGATTGAATTTAATCAATCGATCGACCACGTGAGCTCCCAAAATTTCCCAACTATCAACTATTTTAGGGTTTTAATAGAGCTCTTCACAAGTGAACAGTGGTATTGCCCCAAGGCTAGTCGAGGAGTGTGTGCCTAAACCGGCCGAGATACTCAATTTATTAAAAAGAAAAAGTGAAGGGACTCTCCATTGGCGCGTGCCAGATAGTGCTAGTTGGTGTTGGTTAGAGCTTGGTTGGCGAAAATCTAGTCGAATATATAGCAGTTTAAATAAATACAATAGAATCAACACTTCTTAGTATCTGATTAATAAAATTTTTAAGACAATTCTCACATCAAAGAACATAAAAAAAATGAATGTTTAGGATCATAAAAAGAATCCGTAGTGAACTCCATTAAACGGCAGCTGTAAAGATAAAACAAGGGGAATATAACTATATAAGTGTCATTGTCTTGTTAGCCTGTGTCCTCTGCCTTGTAATGCCAATTGCTCGTCAATGAAATACTTTTCCCTTAAACTATTTTGCCGCTGCGCATGTTATTGTAAGTTGTAGTATAGTTTCTTCCTTCTTGTTGGCTTGACGAACAATGTTTAACTACTTACTTCGCAATTATTTGAAACTCGGCGTGCCTACAAAGGTATCTTGGCGGGAAGCAACACATGGTGTCTCTTGAGCAGAATATTTGCGTAAACATCAACCCGTGACAGTTGGTGAACTCCATTAAACAGCAGCTCCAAAGACAAGGGCACAAGTCATATGTGAAGTCCCAAGTCCACCCAAGAAATGTACCATTCAATTTCATAACATTTTATAACGAATTGCCCAATTGCTTCCTGTTCAGCTAACTCGAATAAGAATGTAGTATTTTTTGAGGGAAAGTCTACAATACACACCATTTAAAATGGTGTATCATATGCACCTGTTTTATGGTTCATTCATAACATTTTAGCGTGTTTCGTAACTTTTGTCCTAGTATTTATAACTTTTCAACAGTACGATTCGTAACATTTTCATTATGATTCATAACATTTTGGTGTATCTCGTAACCTTTATACGATTCGTAACTTTTTAGCAATACGATTCGTAACATTTTCTCTATAATTCATAACATCTTGGGGGGTGCATATGATACATGCCTAAATAAAGGGTGCGTATTGTAATCTTTCCAATTTTTTGAATTAAAAATAATATATTGTGAGGTAATGACATGTCTCATAAAGCGAGAAATAAATACTTTAAAAAAAGGAACCTTAATGGAACGGTAACTTTTTAAATGTTAAAAGTGTTCATACCACTAAATTAAGAGTTCATTTCGATTAGTTAAGGTACTCCCTCCGTTCCATATTGATGGTCCAGTTCGGTCTCCAATGTGAAATTTAAATTGTTAATATCTTTTAATCTACAATGTCTTTAAAGATTTTAAAAACTTTGTATAATAGAATTAATAGAGATCTATCATATAAGATCTATATTGCACATAAAAATCATTGTAGATTGAAAGATATTAACAATTTAAATTTTGCATTGGAGACCGAACCAGACATTTAATTTGGAACGGAGGGAGTATAAGTTAGGTAATGAACTCGTGATAAGTATTACGGACAACTTAAAAAGTTCAAAGGGCCAATGGAGATGGCTTGAGTGGGAGTGGGGTTTAAAGTACTAGTTTGTCATTATTTTCCTTTTTATTTTAAATGTTTCTAAATTAGTTGTTCTACTCTTTCGTCTTGGCTTTTTTGTTCCTTTAATATCTTCTTTTTAGTAAGTTTAGTTTTAAAGAAGAAGATAGATTACAGAGTCGAATAAAATTCAAAGGACTCAAATTAAATTGGTTTAAGACAACATAATACCAATCGGTTGATTTCATTTAATTTGCTCTATATTAGGCTTAAGTCCTGAAAAATTAGAAGCTTTGACAAATATGGAAGCATTATCACCCAAAAATAGAGCATTGTCCCCTAAGGTATGTAACTCAGCCACTCTCCAATTGCTTAAATCAAATTTAAAAACTCGAAATACGCTTTGTCCCATAGTCTATTCTAGACTCATCAATGTTGTCAACATCAAACTCCTCATCCCTATCATTGCCGGGAAAATTCAGATCATGCCCATCTCGAAAAACTATCAATAAGTCACATTTCTAATTCAACTATGTATGGCTGCCATATGCAAGCTAGGACAAAATGGGTATATCATTTTGCCAACAACACGTGCCTAGGTTGGATTGGGTCCCTTAGCGTCACAAACAAAAATCATGCCCTGATAACTAACTGCATAGAATTGGCCATTGAAATAAGTGAGATCACCTAGGGCAACCGATGTTTTGACGGTGATCCAGGTCTTGTCTCTGCATTTATAAAATGCGGGATATCCACGGCCTTGATAAAGAATCATAAGTACGTAACCCTCTTTCGATGACCCAGAAGAAATACCCGAAGACAAGACTGCCTTTTCTGTTAAAATAAGATTGGACATGCCATCATGCGTACTTCAAAGTAGTGATACATGGGATACCAATTTGAACCCGTGTAAAAGGATGAAGCAGATTCATAGCCCCTGATTCGGATAATGGTAACCAACCAGCCTCGCGTCTCGAAGCACCGCTTTCCCCTTGCTTCCGGTAGCATCGGTTTACCAATCACCGCTCACTCTGTTATGCTAACAAAATGACGTTCATTGACGGCGTTGTAGTTTTTGTCACCCCCTTCTCTTTCTTCTTCTTCCGCAAGCATAAGCCATGGAATTTGTGGAGAGCCTTTAAAATTCTCCTTCACTGCTGCCAATCGCCATGATTTGCAAACTCCACCGAAAGACGCAAAATCTTCCAGAAAATCTACTCTTTTCGCAATCAAAATGAAAAGATCTTGGTGGGTGGAGATATGCCCAATTTGCCATCGGTAGAAAAAAATAACAGAAAGAAGAAAACGGTGAAGGAATCATCCCAACGGTTTAGAAGTTGTTCGAGGGACATTCAAAAAAATACTTTAAAAAAATTTTAAATTTCAATTTCATAGTTTTCGATTAAAATTTTATGATCCGAACCGTTCAATGTGTACAGAATGTGATTTTAAGGGTGCCCGCGAGAAATTAGCAAAAAATATGACCGAAAAGTGTTTATTTTAAGCAGTTTTTAATTGAACCGTTCATCAAATTTAAGCTAAAAATTGCTCAGATCAAAATTTTTTTTCTGGTCATTTTTTTTGCTAATTTTTTAAGGGTACCCTTAAAATCACGTTCTGATCATATTGAGCGGTTCAAATCATCAAAATTTGATCGGGAAGTATGAAGTGTTTTTTTAGGTGTCTAATTAGTTGTCACCGGAACCGCCCCGTTATAAGTTTGGGTATCTTTTGAGAAATTTTTTTATTGCTGGGTGGGTATATCTCACGTGATATCCGTTCGGCACATCCGGACAGTCCAATACACTTTTGGACGGTTCGGATTGAAATTCTCTCTCTCCTCTTACCTCAACATTTTTTCTCATTTGTCTATCTCCAAATTCGAATCGTCCAAAAAACGCAATGGACGACTCGGATATACTGTGCCGTCACCAATACCCACCTGGCACTAAAAAATTCTATATTCACCACGACTCTGATCCAACACTAAAATCATCCTGTCCGTGCCCAACGGCTCTGGTTATCCGACGCGCGTGGTGCTAAAACGAAGGAAGCAGCGGAACAAAACCCTAGACGGTTTTCTTGACCGGCACTCGTCACCCAACTAATCTCACTCTATACGCGCACGTGAACACCAAACGTTAATATCGGCCGTTAAAAATAAAAACAGAACACGTGTCACCAGATAAGAACACAAGTATCCACACGCCTGTTCGCGGAGAGTGAAGCAGAATCAGCTGCGGAACACTAAATCGACGTAAGATGCGCCAATTAAAACCCCTGACCACTTTCGTAATTTTCTTCCATTTTCAGGCCCTGAAATCTAACCCGAAAAACGAACTTCTCGCACGAAAACGTCGGGGGAGCACTCTCTCACTCTAAAAAAAATAACTACTAGAGAGAGAGAGAGAGGACTTATTACTGGAAACACAATCAAAACAACAGTAGAAGCCGCAGTCTCCAGTTCCAACCAAGGTACGTTTCGAAACCCTAGAAATCGCAATTTTCGATTCTCCATTGAAACACTGCTGTAGACGCATGTGAATGTATACGTATTCGTTTGGTCATAGTATTAGTCTTGTGCATGTACGGTTTGAGAGTGTTTAAATGGGGAAAGGAAGACCTAGGTCTGTAGAGAAAGGGGTGTTGGCGCAGAGTTCTACTGTTGCACCATCTAGTTTGTTAGATATACAGTCTGCGCCGGCGTATTATCCGACCGAGGAGGAGTTTAAGGACCCTTTGGAGTTTATCCATAAGATCAGGCCAGAGGCTGAGCCGTATGGGATTTGTAGGATCATTCCGCCGAGCAGTTGGAAACCCCCGTTCGCGTTAGATTTAGATAAATTTGAGTTTCCGACGAAGACACAGGCCATTCACCAGTTGCAGGCGCGGCCAGCGTCGTGCGATCCGAAGACGTTTGAGTTGGAGTACAATAGGTTTTTGGAGGAGCATTGCGGTAGGAAGTCGCCGAAAAGGAAGGTGGTGTTTGAAGGGGAGGATTTGGATTTTTGTAAGTTGTTCAATGGGGTGAAGCGGTACGGGGGGTACGATAAGGTTGTGGAGGAGAAGAAGTGGGGGGAGGTTTCTCGGTTCGTGCGGCCGAAGGGGAAGATTTCTGAGTGCGCAAAGCACGTGTTGTGTCAGTTGTACCGGGAGCATTTGTATGATTATGAGAGTTACTATAATCGGTTGAACCAACAGAAAGCGAAGAATTACAAGGGGGGAATGCATGGTGACCGGAAAAACCAACTTGGGGATGTTTCTTCAAGTTATAAAAGAAGGAGGAAGAATCTTGAGGGCGAGCGTGTAAAAGTATGTAAGGTAGAGGAGGAACGGCGGGATCAGATATGTGAACAATGCAGGAGTGGGTTGCATGGGGAAGTAATGCTGTTGTGCGACAGATGTAATAAAGGCTGGCATATATATTGTTTGTCACCACCTTTGAAGCGGGTTCCCATCGGGAATTGGTATTGCTTAGATTGTTTGAATTCCGATAAGGATACCTTTGGTTTTGTGCCTGGTAAGCAATTCGCCTTGGAAGCTTTCCGGCGTGTGGCTGAACGGGCCAAGAAGAAGTGGTTTGGATCCACACCAACTTCAAGGGTGCAATTGGAGAAAAAGTTTTGGAAAATTGTGGAAGGATTGGTGGGGGAGGTTGAAGTAATGTATGGCAGTGATTTAGATACATCTGTGTATGGAAGTGGGTTTCCGCGTGCAAATGATCAGAGACCAGCATCAATAGAAGTTGAGAAATGGGAGGAATACTGTGCTAGCCCATGGAATCTCAATAACTTGCCCAAGCTACAAGGTTCAATGCTTCGGACTGTTCACAATAGTATTGCTGGTGTTATGGTGCCTTGGCTCTATGTTGGGATGCTGTTTTCATCGTTCTGCTGGCATTTTGAAGACCACTGTTTTTACTCGATGAATTATCTCCATTGGTACGTCTCTTGTTTTACCTTGAATCCTGGGGTCTTTGCCCCTTTCCCATCGTTCTTTATTTGTTAAATTGCAGATGACTTAATGGAACTTATGCCATTACTTATCGACACCCCTACCCTGGGGTTGAGGACATGTGTAGGCCACAAAACAGTATTTCTGCTATAGCCGTTAATCGAATAAAGATACCATGTTTCTGCATAAATGACAAAAGAAATGTTAAAGATAGACAACATCAATTCTACACTGTAGAATAGAAGTCCACTACTCCAGATACATTTTTTATCAGGAGTATCGCTGAACATGTCTTGTGACTCTTGTCTGTATATAACTGCTACTATCTGGTGGCTATGTAAGATTTTATTCAATTTTTGGCATCCCTGTGTTGACTCTAAGCTGTACTTTGCTTGATAATATCAATACTTTTTGTTCTATAAATGAGTGCTCTCTGTGGTTCCTTTGTTCTTGCTTGACCATTTCAATCACAGTTTCTCAATGCGGTTTACTTGTTGTTTGAGCAAGAAAATTTGTTTCCTAGCTTCTTTTTGGATGTCAGCATGTACTCCATTCAGAGGGTTGTCTTTTATTTTAATCTCAAACGACTGGAGAGCTTGAGTGTGAGGCTCTGTACTCTCCTTTTTCTGGCTGACTTCTTGTCCTCCCTTATTGTACTTTGCCTTACTATGATGCATACATGTGAAAGACGATCAAAAAAAGTAAAAGGCCATATCTGGTATTTCCAGACCTCCCGTAAGCCACTGAGCTATTGATTTTTGAGTGAACTTATCTCCCAGCAGGACTTAATTACCTCGCCCCTCTACCTTCTTGCTTAGAATGCATGTCCCTCTCTTCCTTGAGTATTCAGTTGCTTAATCACCTCAATAGTCCTGGCACTATAGTTTGGTAGGTTTTCAAACTTCTTGTTCTAAATCCTCCTACCAATAGCCGGCAGTAATGACAAGTACTGGTACTACATGAACACAACACCCTCCAGTCCTCCACTATTGACCAACCTTTTTAAAAGAACTTCCCACCTGCAACACCCATGTTTCTAGAGTGACTGAACCTTTCAGTTCCAATGTTTCTTCTGAAGGTGGAAATACAAGTACTTTGGTCTGATTTCAGTCTAGGAAGAAAATATTGAGAAATGGGGTAACAAACCGATAATTATATTGTTGCATCTCTGGTACTTTCACCTCAGAGGGCAAGTCCATCAATGTATGGAATGGCATTAAATCTCCACCGCTATATGTTTTTCTATTCCACCTCCCCCTTTGGAATGCCAACCTACTCATCCCAAAACTTTTTCTTGCTGCCTCAACTTAGACTCTCTGTGCGTTTTAAGTCTCACAAGGAACTCAAGGACGAATCCAAGAGAGTGACTTTATATCACGATTCATAACCTAGGCTCTCCTGAGTGCAGGTTGTGTCTCTGACTTGTTATTTCTATAACGTGCTAGACATGTTTTAACTCATAGGAGGGAGATTTACGTTTTCCTTTCCTAATGTATGAACTAAGCATTGCCTTGATTCTTTTTAATATAACTGCTCTGGTGCAAGGGCAAGCTTGTTTCATCTTACTGAAAGCTGAAAATTAATGATCTGTAAGCGGAAGCCTATCTTTTCCTGTCCTTTGATAGTCATCTTCTCATGGAAGCTGTTTTTAACTTTTTAGCACATAAGCTATAAGAGGGAGCTGTGTCGAACACATGGGCACTGACCTCCCATTTGATAAAGCTGTTAGCAGCTCTTACATGCTGCAACTATCACCCCATAGTTGTCAGAATCGTACGATTCACGATTCGTATCGTATCGTACGATTCGATACGATTCGGTGGGTAATCGATACGAATAGGCTGCCGAATCGGAAATAGCTGAGAATCGTAAGTGAATCGGTGATTTACGATTCGTATCGTACGATTCGATACGATTCGGTGGGTAATCGATACGAATAGGCTGCCGAATCGGAAATAACTGAGAATTGTAAGTGAATCAGTGAATCGTTCGATTCACTTAAAATTTCCGAAATTCATTTTTCTCTTGTTTTGCTTCTTTTTTTGTTTGAAAAGGGTTCAAATATTTTTTTAAGGTCTAGTATTGTTATATGTCATCTATTGTCTATGTTATATGGATTGATAATAAGAAAAAGAGATTTATTACAAGAGTGAATCGAAAATGAGGAAGATAAATGGAATAGGCCTTCTAAGGGTTTGTTTTGTACTTATAACTCTTTCGTACAAAAAGAACCATAAGTAGGCTTTACGAATCATCATCTCTTAGTAGTTGCAATAGAAGCAACTTACCTAATATTCCACGTTATTATCAAATCATCATTTAGAAGAAAATATTTATTGATTTAGGTCTAAATCTTTCATTTGTAGTATATATTGTTGTTACCCTAATCAATAAGCATAGGTTTCTATGCATTATAGAAGTCATGACTGAATCAGAGCGATTCACGATTCGATTCGATTCACGATTCGAAAAATGACCATTTCGATTCTCGATTCGATTCACGATTTGACAACTATGTATCACCCACTAAGGTTTGCAGGACTTTTGTAACATACACAATGTAGCTGTGCATTATTGATTATTTGTGGTTGCTTAAGCAAATATTAATTTCTCTCTCTCTCCCTCTCTGCACAATACCTGTCTGGCTATAAATTTATCTCTGTTCTTAATTTCAGTGATAGTTCATTTGACCATCTATTCGTTTTCATATGCTGAATTGTGCTCACTGCTTCTCTTGTGCATTCAGGGGAGAGCCAAAGTATTGGTACAGTGTTCCTGGTAATGAAGCCAAAGCTTTTGAGAAGGTAGTTTATCAGTTAACAAGTGTTTGGCGTTCTTAGGTCTATTTTTTCATTACTTAAATGTGGCATCATAATTGAAATGACCTATCTATTGGTTTATTGCTAGTAATATCTCATTCGTCCAAGGGTACTGAAGAAATGCGTAATTGTGTTCTGACTTGTGTAGTCTGTTCTCATTCATTCCCTTCACTGCCATACCTTTCACATAATTCGTGGATGAGGGCTAATGTGCTCACATTGATTCCCTTAACTGCCCTAACTAGGCATATAATCCGTGGACAGACGGTTACTCACACTGACGCTGTTATTTGGGCGGATATTTATGAAACATGCTTGAAATCAGCTGACTCTTTTACTTATTCACAATTTGTCTCTTCTTTATTCAAGGATTTTAAGTTCATCTGATAACAGGCTCACAAGTGGCCAACTTTTTAACATACGCACATCATACTGTTCCGTTATGCACGTTGAACAGTGTGTACTGCTGCCAGCTAACTGTGTCAGTCATGTCTCACAGTATCATGAGGTTTGGCTTCAGCTCCACAAAATGCAGTACATCAACAAAGTATTGAAATGGTGTTGGTGAGAATCAACTTGCATCTGTGAGGATAGAAAGTTTGAATCCATCCACTAGTCCACCCTTTTTTTTTTGAACAGCAAAAAAATTTCATTAATCTTTGAAATTGTTACAAAGACTAATAGGAACAAGGAGAACGGCATCATATTACTAAACAAAGCTAAGAACAGTCCTGTGCCCAGTCCGAGACCCAAATCTTCGATTGGCAAGAAGCCAATCAAAGACACCCATTGGGACAAAGCCCACACCTAAATGGGACAAGCCCAAACACAGCCATTGGGGCAAAGCCCGCTCACCTGATTGCCAAGCCCAAAATACAAGAAAAACCTAACGAAAAACGACCACCACCACCACGATCGCTGCCGAACAGCAACCATCACCACCAGAGCACCATTCGGGCCCTGGTTAGCCTAGTCCCAAACAACGGTGGTAAGGCAAACAGCCTGCCGGATAGCCGAGTTGGAGACAGCCCAACAAACCCAACAGCAACAGAACTTCAGCCACCGCCGCCTCCATTCGCGGACCACTGCAACCCTGTTGACAACCCACCACCAACGCCACCCACCAACCGCCGAACCGCACCATGGACATCAGCTGCGAGCTCTCCACTTGCCGTTAAGCCAAAAACCGATTACCCTCGAGAGAAAACTGGCGGGAGACCACGCCAACCTCGTCACCGCCTGCCCACTCCACTTGCCGTTAAGCCGAGGACCGATTACCCCCAAGAGAGTAAACTGGTGGGAGACCATGCAGAGGGAAATGAAGCCGGAAAAGGGTCGCCGACTAAGAGAAACGATGATGAAAAAAGCAGGTATGCTAGGGGAAAGAGAAGGATAGGGGAAAGAGAGAGAAAAGAAATGGGAAGAGAGAGGGAGAGAGAGAAGGAAGAACGAGAAGGAGAAAAATGGGAAAAGAAAAACAGAAGAGGAAGGAGTAGGAAGGGAAGAGAGAAGAGCAGAGAAAGAGATGTGCTCATCATAGTTGGTATTATTTTTACCCTAACTAAATTTACACAGAGAAAGGACATTATGGAAACACTTAAAACTCTTGTGTAACTATTACTGATACGAACTGTAATATTTCATGATACTTTTAATTGGCTCTCCGAGGAAGCTCTGAATGCTACAGGTTCTTATTGATGCTCTTGTTGTGCTCTCACTTCTGCATCCACTTGATGAACTTGTGACTTAGTGCCAACTCCCCCTTTGTTGTCTACAGTTCCCCTACTTAATGCTATTTGCCTGATGGTTACTCCTTCAAAGATCTGGTATGGGCTTTGTGGCTGCTGCCCTTGCTGCCTAGTACCATAGACCATTGCCGGATCTGACTATTTTTGTCCCCTCTCCTCCTTCCCACAACTTGGTTAGTCAAGAGTCTCTCCTTTATTCCACATTGCTTACTTATAAAAAGGAATAGAAAAATTCCTCTCATCACTCCTCTCCACCATCAAACTATCACAGACCACTGCCTGGTTTGTACTTTCTGAGATGCCATTCAGTTTAACCTGTGTTTTACATTCTGAAAGTTCTTGATGCCACTTGTGGAGCATGTCGCTCTCACTTTGGCTGAGAGTTCTTGGTCTCTTCAAATTCTTGTTTTGTTGCATAAGTCGTTTTCTTATAACGTTCCATATCTTAGGCTGCAGCAGCATATGCTCTTTTAGTTGATCTGTTTCTTTAACCCAAAACATGATCATGAGTCACAGTTGCTTTGTCTTTCTGCAGGTAATGCGGAAGACTCTTCCTGATTTGTTTGAGGCGCAACCAGATTTGCTTTTTCAGCTTGTAACTATGCTGAATCCATCTGTCTTACTAGAAAATGGTGTTCCAGTATACAGTGTACTTCAGGTTTGAAATGCCAATTCTTGTACTCACCTTTTTTATAGTCACACATTCATAGTGGATGGTATTATTCCTTTACTAATAAATGATTGTGATTACTACTTGCTCAATGTTTGCCAGGAACCTGGGAATTTTGTCATTACCTTTCCTAGATCTTACCATGGAGGTTTTAATTTGGGTAAGTCATGAGTTTTGCTAGTTACTGAGGCCATTTTCAGGTGGTCCATATTGCGACTGAGCTTATTCCTTTTCGGTATTTGAAGGTTTAAATTGTGCTGAGGCAGTCAATTTTGCTCCTGCTGATTGGCTTCCTCATGGTGGTTTTGGAGCAGAGCTATATCAGCTGTATCGCAAAGCTGCTGTTTTATCTCATGAGGAGCTTCTTTGTGTGGTTGCCAAGGTCAGAAGTTTCCTTACCACTGATAGATTCTTGATAACTTAATGCGCCTGCTAATAAAGAAGGGAACTTATGTATTATGGAAGGGATATGAGGCCAAGCAGGCAAAAATCCCACTTATGATAAGGGTAGGACTCTCCTTTTCAATGAAGACCATCCTCTCCACCTGCCCAAAAAGAAAAGAAAAGAAAAGAAGTAAAACAAAGAGTAAATAATATCTAGATAAATTAGAGGGACAACCATTAGAAGCATAAAAAGTGTAAGAAAGAAGCCATTGGTCCTTGAATCCTATCTACTTGGGCTCGCTTACTTATCTAGTTATTCTTGAGAATCATTCATTCCTAAGTTTTATCTGCTGCCACGTGGCCCATGTCCATTGGTTAGATCTGTTGGAGTTTGTCCCACATCAGTTAGTTATCTCCTCCAAAACTAGTATATGAGCCTGGGCGGCCTCTCCACTCATTGCCAATTGGTTTTCAGTTGGATGCTTTAAAAAGATCATAACTCGATAACCTTAGTACATGTATTCCTTTTCAGGTAGCTGATTGGAAAATATTTTCTTTGATAGTTACCACTGTTTCTCCAACCTGCTAGGTCATTGCTATCCATTTGGTCTCACAATCTTGATCCTGGGGCTGAAAACCCATTCCTCTCTCTCCTAGCACGTGGCAGAAAAGGGCACTGTGGTGTTCTGTCACTTCTGTGGTTGGATCTGTGATGCTATATCTGCTGCATAAGTTTTGCATTTGATTTTTCTGATTCTCTTTCACTCGTTGGATCTCGATTAGCACCTGCCTGTCAATGTTTGCTATCGTGTATTCACAGTTGATTTGATTTGCTATTCATGAGAAAACAATAGATGGATAAGTAATGTTGAATCTTGTTGCAACTTTTGTGCACAATTGGCTTCATCTGCATAAATCTTCTTATGCTACTTTCAGAGTGACTTTGATATAAAAGCATCACCTTACTTGAAGAAAGAATTGCATAGAATTTATGATAAGGAGAAGACTTTGAGGGAGCAGCTTTGGAGAAATGGCATTGTTAGTTCCTCTCCCATGTCTCCACGGAAGCACCCCGAATACGTGGGTACTGAAGAGGTATTTCCAGGATGCTGCAACTTACTTGTTTATTTGACTTTCTGCATGTATCTAGATAATTTTACCGAGACTATACTCACTCTGATAAGTATTTCCTGATTTGAAGGATCCAACATGCATAATATGCCAACAGTATTTGTATCTCTCTGCTATTGTTTGCCGCTGTAGACCGTCTGCGCTTGTTTGTCTTGAGGTAAATGATCTTTCAAAGTCTCATGGCAATTGTCCATGTATTTTGTCCTCATCGTTGAAAGTAACTTTGAAATCTATGCTGGTGGTATGTATTTAGTTTATTCGTTGCAGCTGGAAAGTGAAGTTCGCTTTATCTGTTTATTTTGTTTGCCATGTCCTCCATGATAAGGATATTTGGTGACCTCATTTTTTGTCGAAATGGTTAATGAGCAAAATGTGACTGTACATATGTCATGAAGGCTCGTTAACCATGAAGTTTAGTTGACTGGATGGTGAGAAAGAAAGTGAAACGAAATAGATGTATCCTATTATTGACTGATAGCATGCTTTGGCTTTCACGTATGAGAATGTTACATGGTATCTTTCCTTCCATACTTGCAACTCTATGTACCTATTATGGAGCTATCGGCTTCAATTTTATTTGCAGTGGTATGGTCCTGTTTTTGTTTTTCTATTCGAACATGCAATGTAGTCACCTGGAAATTATCTAGAGTTGGTCAAACTTATTTCACATTGTAATGTGAAGATTTAGGCCTGAAATTCTATGTGAAAACTTACTCATTTTGTTTACATGTTATGCAGCATTGGGAAAACCTATGTGAATGCAAACCAAACAGGCATCGACTTCTTTATCGTTATTCACTGGCAGAATTGAAGGATTTGCCGCTAATGACAGATAAACATGATTCTGGAAATATAGTCCAAGATAGAAATTTGAGAAGACAGCTCTCATCTGGTGATGAATTGGGTGCTTTGACCAAAAAGGTTTTTATCATTATTTTCCTGGATTGTGAGCTTAATGTGAGTTTCTTGATTGTGATCGGAGAGAGATGCCGGATCTTTGCTTTTGGTTTGGATGCATTTATTATATTGCCTATCAGGACCGACAAGCGGTCCACAGAGCTTTTGTCCAACTTGTTTATCCATGGTTCACTTTGTTCTCATTTTCAATTTTGCCCCTACTACTTGCATATTTTTTCACTGATAAAAGCCAACACGTGTTGTGGATTCGTCCCAAACTAACGCATACTCTATTCCACAAGCATAATCAAAGTAGAAATGGAGAAAGCACGATATAGACCTGCGTGTTTCCCCAATTGGGTAATTGTGTACATCCACGTCTCACATCAATTTTCCTTTATGTATACGGAATACATTAACCATTCGTATAGCAGAAATATATATCCTAGGGTTTTACATCATCTATTAGCACAATAACCTTAATTTTATCATCAATTACATTCCTGTCATAGTCTGCAAAGTGGAAAACCAAACTGAGTCTGGCTTCCCAAACCCAATAACATTGTAATCATGTGTTGAGGTTTTCGTTTTTGAACTTAATATTTTGTGTTCTCATGGGTTGAGATTGAGTTGATTGGGAAGGAACTCCCGTTACCTAATATAAAAATGCTCAAAGGAAGAAGTGAAGGAGCTTATTTGTAATTGGGGTCTAACTTTGTTCAACTTTTGCCTTGGTGACATATTCAAGCGGAAGCTATATGCGTACTTCATGTCTGATTCGAAGCTGATTCATCATCTTATGGAGCCCAAAATGTTATTAGGCTATCATTATCTTCAGCCATACTTAACATAAAATGCGTTTTGGATTATTAATATGCTTACGATGTTAAATCCTTTTGATTCTACTCTGATAAGGCTTTGTGGACCAGGCTTCGTGTCTGAGGCCATGTGGTCTGCGACAGTTCGTGTTCAACTATTTTCATCCGCAAGCCATAAGTTAGTGTATGGATTTATGATGCTTTGGATGACATTACAGTGGCTGAAACATTAGTTTTTTGGGCAACTGAGCTTTATCAATAAAGGACTAATTTCAAGGGGGAATCCCCTCTGAGTTGCAATAAACAATTTAAGTAATTAGCATTTGATTTGCTTGAAATTGTTGCATAACTATTATGCTCCTTGCTTTTGTGGTTTTAGGTAAAAGGTGGTCATGTCACTTTTTCCCAACTCGCGGAAGAATGGCTTCTGAGCTCTTGCAAGATTTTTAAGGCTCCATACGATAAGGAGGTTTATGTTAAGGCATTAAAGAAAGCTGAGCAATTTCTTTGGGCAGGATCAGAAATGGATCCGGTGGGGTTCTAGACTATGATATGTTTGGGGGTATGCTCGTAATAGCTGTTGTACCTGATTAGTATATACCATGAACCTTTGGATGTAGGTGCGAGACGTGACAAAGAACTTGCTTGAAGCTAAGAGTTGGGCCGAAGGAGTTAGAGATTGTCTTTCTAAAGTGGAGAAGTGGTCAGCTCATCGCAGCTGCGATACAGAAAAAGTGAAATGGGATCATGTTGACAATTTACTCCATCGTGATCCAGTGCCTTGTAATGAGCCTGCGCTTGTTCGATTAAAGGTGGAAGACAGTCTGAGAACTGGATTTGGAATTGGTATGCATGTGCTTAGCTTTCCCATCTAAAACTTACAGTTGTTTGATCTTTGCGCACAGGAATATGAAAAAGAAGCGAGAGCCTTGAGTCAGGAAATCAGTTCTGCCCTTTCAAAAGGCTCACAACTATCTGTTAGTATAAAATTGTATTTCTTTCTTTGTTGGACTTGATTTACCAAACATGAAGAGCTAAATTTCTTATGAGATTTAATAGAGAGGACTGTTTTGATTACCATCTTATGCTATTTATGCACTCTGTTCTGTTTGGTCACTTTGGTTCTTTCGATCATCTTTTTCTTCAGATTGCTGATTGGGAAATCTTAGCCACCAGAGTCTGTGACTTTCCGATATGTGTCACAGAAAGTGAAAGACTAGTACAGAGTTTATCATCTGCAAAGGTATGTTTCCATTACATATTAAGCATATCCGATTATACTATATCTGAAAAAGATTTTGTATTTCCCTCTGGGCCATTGTGTTCATGATTTCCCGTCATCTGTGCAGATTAGACTTGATATTTTGTTTGCATTTATCAACCATTCTCTCAGTTAATCTAAAGAATATTTTGATGAACTTGTTGGCTTTGTTAGTGACCCCCATTCTTTCCTAGGCTGTGGCTGGGGAACTCTCTCATTACAGTATATCTTTGGTAGTTTGATCTCCTGAAATGCTTTGGTTGTCTGAGATATGCATTCTCAGTGACTACCTGGTTCTTTTCTTCATTCTCTGTACTCCACAAGAATTGCAAAGTTAGATTTTTAGTGCAAACTTTCCATATATCAAAATGCTGAAATTGGCCTACTCCAGCTCAGTTCGTTAGGGGTTCTTAATGCATTGCCACTTGATTATTTGATGATGTTATTGCATTGTGATATCCTTCAGGTGTGGGTAGAAAATGTAAGGAAATGCGTCTCAGAAAAAGCACAGACTGCAGTTGAGGCAGATATCCTTTACCATTTACAGTCGGAGGTAGTTTTGGTTTCATCTCTATGGATATCCTGTGTCTTTCCTTAGATATCATCTGGACTTAGGTTTTTCTTTCTTGTCATTCTTTCGGATTAGATTTTGGAGCTTCCCCTTCACCCCCCTGAAGTTGAAATGCTAATGGGTTTATTAAGGCAAGTTGAGTTATGCCAGGCTCAGTGCAAGGAGATGCTGAAGGGTCCAATAAATCTTAAGGTTGTGCCATGTTGGTGATTTATTATGTTCTCCAAAAGATTCATAGTGTCAGACCAAACATTTTATGCATCTCTTTTTGGATATTTGCAGAAACTTGAGGCACTTTTTCAAGAATGGGATGATTTCACTATCAACATTCCGGAGTTAAAACTTTTGAAGCAATATCGCAGTGATGCTATCTCGTGGCTTTCCCGTTTGAATGATGTGCTAGTAAATATTCATGAACGGGAGGATCAAGAAAATGTGGTGAACGAGCTGTCTTCCATTCAAAGGGATGGAGAATTGTTGAAAATTCAAGGTCTGATCCCTACAGCATGCATCTCGTCTTTACTCTTTAGATTTGTTGTATCATTGATTGTTCCATTTTATCAATTTATTAACCATCACATCTGGCTTATGTGCTTCTCTCAGTTAATGAGTCATCTCAGGTTGAGGTTGAGTTGAAGAAGGCTTGTTGCAGGGTAAAGGCCCTGAAGGTGATACAGCTTATATTATTCCTTTGCGATTTTCAATCAGATGATAAAGTTTACAATATGAATATGTTCTATGCGGTATCGTGGTCTTTCTTGGAAGTTGTTTTAGCTGTGTTTACCATGCATGTATTGGATGGTTTCAGTTATCTTATAATGCATGATGTGATTTTCTTTTGACTCATCATCAAGTTTACTTATTTGATTTATCTATTCATAATTCAAATTTTACTCAGTGGAATCGATGCATCTTTAACCAGTCCATTAGTAGTTCTTTCCAATTGTCTTTTTTGGGGTTTGATGAAAGAAAGAAAGAAAAAGGAGAGTAAAAAATAATATTTTCCTTCGTTTCTTTGGTTCCTGATTTGGTAGGAAAAGAAAAGGTCCTGGGGAAAACAAGTCAAAAGTTTTGTTCTTCTGCAATGCGTTCCCTCTTTCTTTCCTTCTTTTGTCTTTCTTACTTAAGTTACCTTGTTATTTTGTTCATCTTTTATCTTAGATTAACCATGGGGAAGTTTTTGCCACTCCTATTCCTTTCCACTTTGCAAAACCAAACAAATAAAATAACTTTGCTTTTCTGTCTTTTCCTTTCTCTTTCTCTCCACAAGTTTCAGTCTCTATGTGAGAGCATAGTTAATCCATTTATGTAACTTATCAAAAAAATAGTTAATCCATTTATGTAACATTGGTCATTGGTGCAGGCTCTTGGAAGTAAGATGTCTTTGGACTTCATCCAACAACTAATGATGGAGGCAACCATGTATGTGTCATTCTCTTGATAACTCTTACAAATTAAGAGCAACAATCTTTGCTTTATTTTATCATTAGTAATTTACTCAATAACATTCATTTGGGCAATGTTCTTCAGGCTGCAGATTGGGAAGGAGAGGTTGTTTGGCAATATTTCTGGAGTACTTTCAGCTGCTATGTTTTGGGAAGAAAGAGCAACACGTATTCTTGCTAGTGAAGCTCAGATGTTTGATTTTGAGGATGCTGTAAGGTATAGTGCTTGTTCATCCTTGGCAGCTGTGCTTTCTGGCTTGTATCTTTTTTTGTTGTAACTTTTGAGTTTCGATATTGTAGGACTTCTGAGGACATATGTGCTATTCTACCTTCTCTTGGTGTTGTCATGGATGCCTTATCAGTTGCCAAGTCCTGGTTAAAGATGTCTGAGCCATTTTTAGTGTCTAATTTATCTTTATCATGTGCCTCAAGTTCGCTGCTGAAAGTTGACGCTCTGGAGGTTCGTATCATCTTCTGTATGTGGTATGTTTCCTTACATTGAAGGGCATTGACATAACTTATTAGCAAATATTTCAGGAGTTAGTTTCACAGTCAAAGCTTCTGAAGATATCTTTGAGAGAACGATCAATGCTTCAATCAGTTTTGGATAATTGCATTGAATGGCAGAATGATGCCTGCTCTACACTGCATGCTGTGGCATGCTTCTTAAATACCGAAATAACTCATAATGAAATTGCCAGTGGTCTTCTCTCAAAGGTGGAGCAGCAAGTTACTGGGATGGAGTCAATCATAAAAGCTGGCTTATCTCTTGGTTTAGACTTCTCTGAGATTCCAAAACTCGAAGATGCTTCTTCCACTCTTCGTTGGTGCTTTAAGGCCCTTTCTTTCTGTTCTGTTGTTCCCCAGCTTGAGGTACTACTTTTTACTTTAAACAAGTCACAGCTATTGTTGAGATTGATGGTCTTTTTTTTGCTCTCTTTACAGGGACATGTGTTATTGAATTCTCTTTATTTTCACGATGCTAGTGCCTTTGTGTGCTTTCCTTTCCTCCCTTCTTGATTGAAAGCTTATTTTGTGGCATTTAGATCTGGTTATGTCTAAGTGCATGAAATGCAGTCCGTTCTTTGACAAACAATAGAAAGTTACTACGCTTGATTAGTGGATACATATTTTACTGTGATATATTTCTGCAGGGGGTGCTTAAGTTTATCTTCACATAGTTGGACAAAAATGTACAATTTTATTCCCAGACCAATACACCATTCATGCCTCCTTATCCATATGATTTATTTACATAGTTGGACAGAAATTTACAATTTATTCCCAGACCAATACCCGGACCAATACTCCATTCATACCTCCTTATCCATATGATTTATTTACAAAGACGAAAAAGCCTCTCTTGACAACCTATGGCCACACCTATATCCTTCCAGGATCTCACCTGATGGCTATTCCCCCCCTTTATTGAGGTGAGCTTAATCACTCTATACCTTCGCGATGAGGTTCTAATAGGAGCTGCAGACTATTTTCTTCTATCCGCACTACTTCTACTTGTTGGAATTTGTCCCAAATTGATTAAAACTAGTATATGAACCTGTGCGGCCTCTCCACTCGTTGCCAATTGGTTCTGAGTTGGATGCTTTAACATGGTATTTGAGCTAGGCTTTCGAAGGCTTTTGGACAAGACTCTCTTGGTTGATTGCCTCGTTGTTTGCGCTTTTAGTGCACCTTGTTTTGTTGATCCCTATGTTATGAATCCTTTGTTTACCTCTCCACGTGCGGGTTAGGGGTCGCACGTGCAGGGGAGTGTTAGAGCTTGTCTTGCATTGGTTAATTATAACCTCCAAAACTAATATATGAGCTCAGGTGGCTTCTCCACTCATTGCCAATTGGCTTCAAGTTGGATGCTTTAACACTGCTTAAATACTATCCTCAAGAACCTACCCTTACTAAAACTAACCTCTATAAACATTTTCCTAAAAGCACGTGATTATGCAACATGCTGACAGATATCTAACTTCCTTATGGTTGATAGGCTCAATTTAGTACATAATGAGTCAGAAAACCCAAAAGCCACAGCTAGGCTCGAGTGGATGAGTCATCCATCATTTCATCTCCTTCATTTAATGGAAAATTCTGCAGAAGTTTGCCTCAAATCTGTAGAAACTTGGTGTAGCTTTCAGATTATTTTAGTTTACCTCTTCTCAAGATTGTAGCTAAGGAAATAACAAAATGCCAAAGTTTTATTGGAACAATTCCATGATACTTTAACACCTGGCTACTTCTGTTAAAGTTGGGGAGAGCGCAGAAGCAGGGCCAGCCCTAGGCATAGGCCCACCAGGCGACTGCCTAGGGCCTCTCGTTTTGGGTCTAATAATTAGGCCCCCAAATATCAAGATCTATTAAATATTATACATGCCAATAACTTTTCAACTACATTACTGTATCACAGTGGTAAGTGCCGCGTGCATTGAGCGTGTGCTCGGGAGTTCGATTCCCGGCCAGCTCATTTTTTAACGCCTTGACAGTTTTGGAACTCGTCCAAAAATGGTTATAAATAGATGCTTCTGAGGCTCAAACTCGAGACCCAAGGTGTATTCAATGTCATGAATGGATGTGGAGTCTTGAATGTCTTGATTTTTTTGTAGATTTTGTGAATCCATTCTATCTTTGTTTAGAGTTGGCTTTTTGCTTCTAAGGCTGTCCAGCTGTGGCACTTCTCCTTTTTTGTACATTGGCAGCATCAACTTGTTGCTTTCTGTATATAATATATTTCTTGCTTATATAGAAACTTGTGATTATGTGCTGTGGAAGTGATCTGATCGTTCATGTTGATTGCAGCAATTCTTATTGGACTAGTTTTCAGGTTATGCAAATGTTTTCTTAGACACGAGAATTCTAGACTGCATTTCCGCGCCCTAACCATGTCCCGAATATATAGGCACACTACTATATGGTAAAGGCAACACCTAAATGTGGTAAAGACCCATATAGCCTTGATAGTGTTATAACACCACCTAAGAACGGCTCTCTCCTTTCCCTCTCATCTCTGTTACAAAAGCCAAAATAGCCACCAGAACTCTCCAACCTTTGATTGACAATCCCTCATATCACGTTTGCATCAATTGTTACACATATGTTATGCACGGACGCATAGTAGTTGGCAACTTGGCTTATAGGTTATCTTTTGCTTCCTACTTTCTGTTGGTATTGTCAGATCATCATGGATGGTCTTATGTATTGTTCTGTAGGATGTTGAGATGTTGATGGAGGCTGGACTCCACCTTCCTGTGACGTATGCATCTAGTTCTTTGTTTAGCTCATTAATTGATGGGGTAAATTGGCTGAAGAAAGCTGCAGAAATTTGTGTACCATCCAACCGTAGAAAATTTAAGCTGTGTGATGCTGAAGAAGTTCTCGGGCAATCTCCGGTATTTCTTGTAATTTGTTCCTTCTTTTATTAGCGTTAGTAACTTGTTACACTTAATAAAGTATAACTGGCACCTCTCATTTATCTTAAAAGCCTCCTTGTCACATTGATTCGATGTTTACATGAGTACATTAATTCTATTTTCTTATTACAGAAGATCAAGGTGGCCTTTCCAGTGATGGTTAGTCAGCTTTCCCATGCGATTAGGAAACATAAGTGAGTTTTATTTTAAGCACTAGCAATTATTATTGCTTCCATGTTGTTATTTCATTGATACCCAGATGAATTTCAGTATGTGGATTTGGACGAGTAAATTATGATATAAAGAAGATTGGAAAGTTATTAAGTTGTCAGTTGTTAGGTGAGTATTATTTGATGTTATATTATCTCATCGCTTCCTCCAAAAATTCTTTGGAACATTCCGGAATAACAAGAGGCTGGAAACAATTAGAACATCAATTTAGTCAATGTTGCAACTGTGCTTGCAGGAGTGTACAATGTGGTGATACTCTTCCGTACCAAACTGTACTATTTTTCTTTGGTGGTTTGATGCTTCATTGGGCTTTGCTTAAGTACGAGGAAAATAGAGTTTTTGACCACTATCTTACTGGTTGAGAAGAAAATTTGAGTAGATTTTACTCCAAATTAGCTTTGCAATCTAGACTTGTTTGCCAATTCACAAGCCATACTGAAGAAACAAGCTAGGGATAGCAAATTCAGATTGTGCACTGGCTACGACTTTTATTCGCTTCACATACAAACAACAGTTTACATTTTATTGTTAACTACCTACAATAGAATAGCGCCTCCAGAACGAAGGGGGCTTCATATTGTTGGTAATGAAGAAGAATTATTAAAATATAAATTAAATGCAACAAGGAGCTATCTTGTTTATAATGTGAAAACAACCGAAAAGCAAGAGCCTCATTTTGCAGTGGAGGTTTCTTTTTAGTGCCTCTATTTTGAAGTGAGGCTTGAAGAGGCCCTGGACCTCTGTTTCTGCTTCGTGGTATCTATCTACTGGTATTATAAAGGGAACACCCCTTTATGGTGTAAATAATTTTCGAGGCTGGCTCACACTTTTTTTAACCCTAACCCTTTGACTAAGTAAAGAAACTGCCAAGAAGAAAGAAAAAAACTGCCACCTCAAATTTTCTTTC
The DNA here is from genome assembly GCF_030253575.1 of Rhododendron vialii. Taxonomy (NCBI): domain Eukaryota; kingdom Viridiplantae; phylum Streptophyta; class Magnoliopsida; order Ericales; family Ericaceae; genus Rhododendron; species Rhododendron vialii. The sequence continues at coordinate 44,143,469 of NC_080558.1, read as the reverse complement.
TCCCCTCTTTTATACTTCCCATCCCAGATTTCACTTTAGGTTTTTTCTCATAACATGATTTGCACACGCATCACGTGTGCCTGGTTATCTAGTGGTCACTACAAGGTATCTGACATGGGAAAATGATCCTTGATTTTGAGATAGGTTGGTGTCAAATCTAGTTTAAGTTGCTTTGCAATATTAACAATATTCTAGTGAAAGATCAGGGAAGTTATACTATGTATCTTTGCTCTTCTCCAGGTTTTTTCAGAATGCGATGTAGTTTATATCAGTCCTTTTCTTTCTATTTTGGTTTATTTATGCATGTATATATGTTAAAAAGGAGAAAATTGTGTTGTTTTAATGTAATCTGATGGACCTTGGCTTCTCTACTTTAATTTTCTTTTGACTTGATTCACATTTTGACTGCAAAAATAGTTTGTGGCTTGAGCAAGTGCATCTTTTCTTCAAGCTAAAGCCTTGCGACAGATCATGGATTTTATTTCTGGAACTCAAGGTATGCCTTGTTATAAGCCGATTACTATACGTTTCTGACATTCTGTCCTAATGACTTTATATTTCCTGTTTTACTTAGTGCTAATATTATTGAATCACATCCAGGAACTTGGGAGCACGGATGCCCTTAACTGCCCTGAGCTAGATATGGTTTTATCTCAATTTCACAAGGTTGAGTGGTGGAAGCAGCGTTGCCATAACATTGCAGGGACCTCAGTTGGAGATGAGAAATCACTGCTTCACAGTTTAGTAAAGGTTATTTCAGACATTCTCTCTTGAAAAAAAACTTTTTGCATCTATTTTGAGGTAAGTTAAAATAACACCTCTTGAGGTTTCGTACAGTTGCAAAGAAATGTGCTGACATTAAGTTTCTGTAATAGAGCGATAGAAGTTTAACTATGTTTAACTAACAGTGTCGCTCTAATTTTAGAGACCTTTGCAGTTTTTACAAATATCATGGAGAATTTATCAAGCTCACTTGTTGTTTTGTTCTTATTGTGTTTCGTTTCCTCAAATGTAAGTGATTAGTTAATATTTTTTTATGGACGATCAGAATTATTTCTGTTGCACAGATAAAAGATGCCCTTGATAGATCCTTGTACATATTTAGTCTATCGAAGGGCTGCAAGGCAAGAGACCTATGCATGTGCTGCTCCAGAAACTTTGAAGATCAGAAGTTTTTAACTTGTTCTATGTGCAATGACTGGTAAGGTATCAAGGTCCAAACTTTCTTTTCGGGGATCCATTTTCCACTTCACTGGATAAAGAAAAATTTTATGTTGAAAAATCCTCCGTTGAAGTTTTGGAGGAAAGTAGTAATAAATCTTGGTACCTTGCTACATGGATGCATTGTTTAGAACGAAAAGATGACTCTTTTGTACAACTCAGTTGGTCCGTGCGTCACCACTTTTCTGGTTATCACATGCACTCTTTTCTTATGAACAGGTACCATCTGCAGTGTAAAGGACAAACACTGGCTGATACAAATGATCTGGCATTATGTATCTGCCATTATTGCCACTTTTTTGATAGTGGGAAGATCTCTCAAGATGTAGGCGGCCCTCTGGTATGCATTTTGTATTTGAGGTGTCTTCCAATAAGGCTCAGGCTGATGGTCTTACTCTCGAGTTGTTTGATGCAGATATTTGAAGGGAAGCGCGCTGAATTGAATAAACTCGTTGAGCTTCTATCTGATGCTGTGGATTTCTCTGTATGGTAATAAACTGGAAGATGATACATTGTTTAGAAGAAAATGGATATCATTGCTTTCTTGGCCATCAAGATTCAAAAACACGATTGTTTGATATAATTTCTGCTCAAGTAATTTTTCAACCTGTGTTGCTGCTCACTTTGTCGGCTTTTGGTGATACCAAATTAGGCCCAGTGAGTGGTTGGGAATGGTTTTCCAAGTCTCCTATTTGTGTAGAAGTGAGGGCTTTGCCAGGTGAAAGGAAGATTGTTCGTAGGGACGCAAGTGTAACGGTGGTTGGATGGGTGAATGCTTTCATTGGCAGTCGTTGGCCAGAATTGGAGATTGTTGAAGTATCTGGTAGTTGTGTAGGTGGGGCAGTTAGAGGTAACTGTGAAATCTGGCTTGCATAGTTAGCTACTTAATTATGATGCCAGAAGGGAAAATGGGGAATCGATGGGTGGAGGTAGGAGTAGGGGACTCGACATTGTTTCATGCAATATGAGGCAGTTGAATAGCAATTATAAAAGGAATGTGGTGAGGGCATCTTTGTAGAAATGGAGGGTTACTTGGTGTTTTTGCAAGAAACCAGTATGGTGTCTTTCTACTGAAGTAGCTGTTTGGGATTGTTTCACAGATATGGTTAGCTTGAGACGCATAGCACAACAATGGAGAGTAGTAAAAGTATAAACTTCTTGTTGGGTCATAGGAAATCATTTGGAATTGGTTTTGTATCTGCCCACTTGATGATTAATTTGGAATTCTTAGGAATAGATTTGTGCATGTTTTTTGTTTCCATCTTTCTTTAAGAGAACAAAATTATGTGACGTGTTTTCCTGCCTTTTGCATTTGAAAAAAATGGCACCGCACATCAGCTGGTAGTGTTGAAATATCAATTCTAGTGATTTGACATTGTCGGAAGTCTTGATTCAATGTTTATTACTGGTCGTAGACGCTTTTGCATAGACTTTTCCATGGTTTTTTAGCTAAAGTTATCTCTGGTTTTCTTCCATCTTCAAGGGTAAATGATATAAGTTTGATTTTCGTCATAATTGTGTGACTGCTGACAGGATTGAGGAGAGAAGTATACTTAGTCAACTTGTGGAGAAAACTCTTGCATGCAAAGCATGCTTAGCAGAAGTTGTGGATTTTGCATTAACTTACCATGATGAAGATCTCAGCATAGTTGTTAAAAAGCTATCGATTGCTATGAAGGTATTTATTGCGTTGCACTTTTGTAAGAGCCCGGCATTCATTTCTTGATTTATATTCATAGCTGAGTCTACTAAAAGAGGGACCAGCCTCATTGTGGTGATTAGAGGACGGAGTGTCGTTCAATCCTTGACCCAATATCCAGAGTTTGATGAAGTTACTGCCATTGTACTTTTTTTCCTCTTATTTTCCTCACAATAAAATTATTTGATAACAATTTTCTGTCTTATTGGATCTGCTTCTACAAGTTCCTTTCTTGTAAGCTGCATTGCATTAATAATTGCCCTCCTGTCCTCTTCCCTTTTTCCTTCTTTCTTGGTCTTTCTCCCCATGATTGACGTTGTTTTCTAATGCATTCAGGCCATAGAAGTGGCAGGCGTTTTTTATCATCAGGGTTGTTGCAATTTTGAGCTGGCATTAGCAAGAAACTCATGGAGAGTCAGAGCCAATAAACTTTTTGGAGGTCCACAAAAGCCCCTAATCCAACAGATGCAGCGACATTTGAAAGAGGTATTACTCTTAGTGATGCAATGCTTACAAGACTATGCAATATGCATTTGTTATGGTTCATTGCAGTTGGAAGTATTCTAGCAAAATTTTCAGGATCAGGTGTAGGAAATAGCTAGAGGGAAATAATATAATATAATGGACTTGTTTTGTTTTTCGAAATTACTGATTGAGGGAAACAATCAATGACCAAATTTCCACAAATATCCAAATTCCAAGCTGTGGGAAAAATGGTAAAAGTGAACTAATAATTTCTTCCAAGGATGATGTTTGGAATGCAAGTTCCATTTAGCACTTTGATTTTGGCTGAATAATTACTTGATTGTCAAGAAGAAATAATCCTCATGGGTATTAATCCTCCTAGTCTTGCAATCCAATGTACTGCGTGATTGATTGCTTTGGATATCACAAAGAGTGTAACTCATCAACAGAACTACCAAAAAATTTGTTCATGCCCACTGAAATGATGATTATTACTACCTGGGATGGAAAATGGTAGACTTGACATTGTCTTGGAAAAAAATGGAAACGATGGAAAGGATGTGGAGAAAATCTACTACATTATGGGATTGACTTGGACGGGGACTGTATATTTGTATATTTGGTAAATGTTTTAATCTCATGTAATAAGTTACAATCTTGCAGGGGCTGGCTATAAGAGTACCTCCCGAGGATCACTTCTGGCAGAAACTTGCTGCAGTGAAACACATTTGCACCCAGTGGGCAGAAAAGGCCAAGAAGGTCTGGGATACTTGCAAATCACTAGTACCAAGCAAATATAATTTTTCTTAGTTTGCTAAAGGATAATCTCTGTTAATTTTGCTCAGGCTTACATTCCAATTGTCCACTCTACAGGTTTCAATGGACTCTGGAACGCTTGGATTGGAAAACGTTTTTGAACTCGTTATGGAGGGTGAAAACTTGCCTGTTCAATACGAAAAGGAGCTTAAGGTAAGAAAAAAAATGTATGAAACTTAGGGTATTTGTTTTCCGATGAAATAGGAACCCTTCTTTGTTTAGCTTACCTTATGTTTGGTGAATGCAGTTATTAAGAGATCGAACTATGCTGTACTGCATCTGCCGGAAGCCTTATGATCAGAGAGCTATGATTGCTTGTGATAAATGTGATGAGTGGTATCACTTCGACTGCATTAAGCTATCCGCGACCCCCAAGGTTTATATATGCCCTGCTTGTAAGCTTGAAACAGAGGACTTGCACTCGTCTCCCGTGGTGACTCTAGATGGGTAAGTATTGTGACGTAAACGTATCTTCTCTTAGGAATGTTATTTCATGCATTACAAAACAAAAATATGGTATGGGGCAAACCCTTTTTTTTTGTTTCATAAGTATATGTATTGTATGACAAGGCATCAAGGGGATGCTGCCCATGAACAAAAGTCTGACAAACCTATTTGACACGAAAAGCCAAAAAAGATCCACTAGAGTGAAGGGATCCGTGAAATTAACAAAAGAATTCAGTTGATTGTCGCTATGCAGCACTTGATCACTTTTAAGGACATACCAGCCATCAATTTTAATATTCTTCCATCTCTCTCTCACTTCTGCAGGAACTGCCCTTTATGTTATTGTTTCTCTTGCTTGTTATGAAATATGACCTCTCTCTCTCTCTCTCTCTCTCTCTCTCTCTCTGACTTTTTATTTGGTTCATCTTTTAGAGTGATAATTTGGTTGCTTCTATGGTCATAAATTGTAGATGTACCAAGATTTCTAGAATTTACCAAGAAAGAGAAAAACTGTTTGTGCTCCAAACTGGTGGTGCTCCAAACTGAGTAGCCTCCAATGTGGAGGCTCAAACTCTGTTGACAAGTAAAAGCTGTGGTAACATCAATGAATCTCGAATTATAACCAGTGATTTCTTCAGGTTGCTGAACATGGGAATTATCTATGATCCCCTTGTCTGTTGAACCACTCCTGATCTGGTGAATATTGTGCTCAAGGCAATTCATTGCCTATCGATTTAGTTCTTTAGTTCTTTCTAGAATCATACCGAGAATGTTTCATCATGTTCGGCTGGGCTACTGGCTACTGTATTAGGCAACTTTTGCTTATTCATTCTCTTTGTTTCATCTTCTGTACGTGCGTGTATAATAACTGTTACTTTCTTCTCTTTGTTGTTCCCACAGCTCAATTGGCTCGAAATGTGAGGAGCCTCAAACGCCTTCTCCACGTCGCCGAGAGTTTAGGCGCAAATCAAGAAAACACAAGTCCAGCGCGAAGCGAAAGGTGGTGGTAACAACTGCTTGTCAGAGTAGTAATGTTTTGAGGCATTCTAGTGGGATTGAGTGTTTGTTATGGAGTAACCGCAAGCCTTTTAGAAGAGCAGCTAGAAAACGTTCACAGATGGACAGTCTTTCACAATTGTTTTACATTCAAAAGTAAATGTCAACATAGATAGATGCCAATCATTCAATCTATTCATTGAATCATTGATTCTTGTCTTTTCAGCTGTCCTCTCTCTCTCTCTCTCTCTCTCTCTCTCTCTCTCTCTCTCTCTCAGTGTATTGGGGCATATCCATATTTTCAGTCTTTTCGAAAGAGAAAAATGTATTTAGAAATTTGTTCAGTAAGGAGAAAAAGCTCTCATGAAACATGACACTGAAAGTCATAAAAAAATGTTTAAAGGAAATTATTTTGGAACTCTATTGTGACATGAAAGAAACGCATTTGAAACTCCTGAACAATATAGCGGAAACTACCTAAAATGTAAAAACCTTATTCCACGTGAAGGAATTGTGTTTTTGCCACACAAATCTTAGCTTGGTCCTGTTCCGTTAAAGTTTTTATTTTTTACTTTAATGAGACAAATCATTCTCTTATAATATATCACTTTTAATTCAAAAAAATAAGTACTTATTTGAAAAATAAGTACTCCTATATTTTAGTTAGTGAAACATACCAAAAAATGTTCCTAGTTACGTACTATAAAATATCATTCGGGTTCAGTATTTTAACTGACCCCAAAACTGTTCCTAATAACACCGATCGAAAAAAGGAACTGTTCTTAATTGTTATTTCTAAGGTGTTAAAAATTTTTCTTATAAATTTTGTATCTGATCTTGTGTCGAAAGGATGACATGCTTTGATTAAGAATCTGAGGGAACTTATTTGAGTGGAACAGAAAATTAAGAGAATCACATACCAAAAACCTTAATTCGGACACAATTACTATAAAAGGAGATGGTCAAATTATTTCTCAAAAAAAAAAAAAAAAAAAGTTTCTGAACTTTTCAAATTTTAACGGGGCTTTTCTGGAAAGGCTGGCTGTTGCCTTTTTCTTGCTCTTCTTGTTTTTCTGGGTTCTTGATCCTTTGCTCTCCAGTCTCCACAATAAGTAAAAAAGGGGGGAAAAAAAAACACGTAGCTGTTGTGAGATGCTCTTTCACATGTACGTGCAGAAATAGAAGTGTGTGAGATGTGAAGTTATTCAGTGGCACGAGAGCACTCCACGCGGTACTCTAGACCACTCCACGATAACACATTTTCCGATTAAGTGTATGACATCACTTAAATGTGTGGTTCTTAGGTGGTCGGGAGCATTACGTGGTGGCGCTCCGGGACTGCTGAATAATTACTTACTTGTGTGAGATAGAAACCGAGGAAACAATTTCAAATAAGAAAACAGAGGAAGAAGAGAAACAGAGCAATACGTTCATACTCTTACAAGGGAATTTCTTCAATCTTTACCACCATTGTTGTCTACCCAAATAGCTAAAGAGAAGAGAGAATGGTGGGAGTTAGGTCATATAACCTGAGAATGAGAAGGCAGCAGGAGGAGAGGCTCTCACCACCACCTTCATCGCCGGATTCATCACCACCACCACCACCCTCCCGCCGCCGCAGGTCCCAGCGGCAAAGGAGTAAGAAACTTACAGTTTATAAGCCAAGACGACAACTTTACAATGCTGTCCCAAGCCCAACACCACCATCAGTTTCAGGTGAACTTCCATTTCTTTTCTTCTTCTCCTCTCCTTTTTTGTTAATTTTTTTTTTGAGAAGTTCCATTTCTTTTCTTTGAATCTTTGTGTATGCATTATAGCTCTCTGTGACTATGCATACACACTTGTGTGATCATACATTTTGGGTTTTGTGGAGAAAAAATCATGTCGTTTGGATGTGTTAAGAAAATGCAAACAAATGCTTTTTGGATTGTGAGAATATAAAGAGTTGTCGTTTCTCATCAAATGTCAACAAAACAAAATTTTAACCCTTTTTAGTTATCCCAATAAATAAAACAATTTTTGAGCCTTTCTCACCCTCCAGGTGTCCTCTTTGATCGAGTGATTTTTTGGTAACAAAAAAGAAGGATTAGGGTATCACATCAAATCACCCATTTGGATTGAATGATTTTTGAGTAATGGTGAAAAATGCACAAAAATGGGAATTTTTTATTGGCGCATTTTTCTTTAAGAGCTCCCATTTGTTATCACATAATTTTTTCACCATCAAAGGGGCCATTGGGTAGTAATTTTATATATTTTTGAATGGTGAAAGAAATAAAAGAACCAAAGCCGTCTCGTGTTTGAAAAATAGGTTAAAATTACTTTAAAATAAAAAAGCTTAAAAATGGAGAGAAATAATAAACTTGTTAGTAAAAGACTATTTTGTTTCTCACTATCTCCAATAATAAAATGGTAAAAAAAAATTAAAACATTTTTTCCCCCTTTTTCTCCTAATCTAAATGATGCTATCCTATTTTTATTTTAAAAAATGAAAAAAAATGAAAAATGAGAAATGAAAACGGGAAAAGAAATACCAGAGGAAAAGACTGGGAAGACGAACAGGGAAAGAAAAAATACGTAACTTTCTAAGTTTTCATTCTTTCCTCCAATCCAAACACGCCCTTGTTTTTTTGGTTGGGAAAATTATTAAGACATATTGTTTGACAAAGTTTCTTTTAGCTCTATTTCCAATCGACGAAGTTTTACAGCTGCCGCCGCCGCCGCCGCCGCCACCACCGGCGGCGGGTTATTCAGAGGAAATTCCGGTGGACATACCTTCTGAGGAAGAAGACCAAAAACCAAACATTGATGACCCACTATCAGGACTAAAGCCTCCCCCACCAAGTGTTCGAAAAAATGCCTCCACGATGTTTGTCGAGAAATCTCTTGGAATAATTGCAAGTGTCAAGTCTCTTCTGGTCGATGAACTCTTATCGCTTCCAAACTCTGAAATCATTACCATGATTTCTTCGGCCAACCGGGTCTTCACAGCGTTGGATTGCTTTGGCGACGATTACATTTCTTTTTATTGGACGGTTAGAAGGTTCATTCACTTCAATCAAGAATTGTTAGTGGCTGAAAGGTTGAGAAATGGGCAATGTGCAGTTTTTGAAGAAGTAACGAGGCGATACGAGGAGCTTGTGATTGAAGCCAACAGCACTGAAGAAGCATTGCATAGTGCTGAACTGAATCTTGTAAAAGCCAAAGAAGATGTGGCTTGTTTAAGGCAGAGGCTAGATGAGGCAAGGAGTTTGGTGTTTAGGTTGGAGAGGGAGCTGGATCATGAGGAAAATGAAGTTGTTGCTTGGGACTCTGAAGTGGTTAAGTGTTCATGGTTCCATTCGAGTGCGGAAGCTGAGGTGCAAAGGGTCGGGTCAGAAGAAGAGGAGGTGAAGAAAGTGGTTGATGAGGTCAACAAGAGGTGCAAGGAAGCCAGTAGTGGCATTGAGCTCATGACAAAGGAGCTGAGTTTGTTTCGTATAAGCTGAATCCACGCACCAAAAGTTGTTGATAGCTTTTAACTGACTTCGAAAATTGGAGTAGATAGTCTTGTACTGATTGACTAATAGAGTTACTAGAGTACGATCACTAGTCTTGCATATCAAATGGGGATGATTGTTTGAACTCGTGGCTAGTCCTTTACTTGAACCTTAATAGAGTTTTAAGAATGAAGTCAACTTGAATATCTACTGAATGTTTTGCGCATTTGATTACTGTTGGTATGGTCTTTCCATTGATAATGTTCCAAATGGTATTGGATGAGTTCTTGATTCTTTTGTGACAGCTTAGAGTAAGCATTTGGTAGCCGTTCTATGCTCATATAGGTGGGTTCGATGAACGCGAGCGTGAAACGATTTGATTTACTTTGTTAAATTGTTTCCCCTCCCTATATACCTAAAAGAAGATGGTAGTAGAAATGCTACTTCTTACTGCAAAGTGCAAACTTTTTGCTCATGTTTCGTTTTGCCAATTGTGCCGGGACAACAGTGTGGCTGCTAGGTCTTGGATTTTGGTTTTTGGTTTTGCATTGATGTATCAAGAATGTGTATGGTAACTAAACATCTTTTGCAGCTGAGATTGTCTCTTGTTTCTGATTAGGGTGGGAAATTGCCTCTTTCATCACTATATCAGTAAGATATTGTTAGTTGCTGAAGTAACAAATTAGATCACCTGCGCTCGGAATGCTGAAACCCTCAGTTTGTCCAAGCTCAATAGACTGTATCTGAACATGAAAATGTTGAGATTTAGCTACAAAGAGGTGAGGACATTGTCCGGCATTCATCTGGTAACTTCACTATTATTGTCGTTTGTCAGCGCAGTTCTACTTCTTCGGCCTCCATGCATATTTGAAGTCAAATTGGATATATGTCGAACCTTGTCTCTAATCTACCTATCAGGCGAATAACTAAGCAAATTTGTTATGCATGAAAGATACGAACACTGCAAGAAAGAGTTGTATGCATGTTTGCTGCGTTTCTATGGATGTTTTCTTGATACATAATTACTCCTACATAATAGGGACTTGTTTCGCCTTGCTTTTATGTACGTACCGAGTTACTAAAATTTTGCAAGATTCATGTTTCTTGATTCTGCTCTAGATGTAAGATAGACTGGACAAATCACTTGAACTCGAGCTCTCTCGGTTCTACCACGGGCCAAGGCTTGTTAGCTATTTAGCGAAGTTGTTTCTGTTCTAAACTGAAGTTGGTTAGCCAAGATCACGGATTTGTGCAAGAATTTACCATGACGAAGGAAAATGAGAGAGAAAGCGATAAAACTCAACACGCCTTCTTCTGATCTTTTTTCCTCTACAACGTCAAAGGTTGAATCATCAAAGTAAAACCGAAGATGGACCCATGAGCCCGGATTGCATGGCACAGTCTGGATGAGCAACCGCGAACAAGCTCAAGCTATATTCTCTTTTGAAGATAAAAAAAATGGTGGAATTAAGACAAAAACCCACCAAGCGCAAAGTCCAAAAACTCTTGTCTAAGGGATAAACAAAAAATTCTGCTGGTCATGTTGATAAATAGATGAATATGTAATTTTGGACCAAAGTCAATTATGGAACCTCTCAGAGAGAGAAAGTTCGAACTTAATAAAACACACAACCGTGGGTGATCAAAAGCTTGTTCTATTTTGATGGATGCTCAATTTTGAAAATATGTTTTTGCTTTTTTTTATTCCTAGCTCCGCCACTTTAGAGAGAGAGAGAGAGAGAGAGAGAGAGAGAGAGAGAGAGAGAGGGTGACAGAAGAGAGAGGGAAGGAGTGAAAACAAATACAAATAATGATAGTTTTATGTTTATATGATCTCTTTATACTTTAACGAGCACTAATTACCAACCACATTAAAATGTCTAATGGAGCACATTTGGATTCCTCTTGCTAAAAATTAGCTATATATGGTATAACACACTAAAGTGTCGAAGGATATAACGCTGTTATTTGTTTGGGTTAGTCTCATTTTATCTAGGCTTTTAGGCCTTTCAGGTGTTTGGGCTATGTCTCATTGGGTGTTTCTTTGTTTCCCATCTTGCGAATCAAGGGACTGGGTCTCGGATTGGACACATTTTTGTTGCTCTCCTTGCTCTTGTTAATCTTTGTAACAATTTCGAAGGTTAATAAAATTTCTTTTTGCCGTTAAAAAGAGAGAGGATATGGCGCTGTTGATACCCGGGCCCATTTGTACCATAATTCAGCCCATTGCATTGCTTCGGTCTTCAACCTGTTAAATTGAAAGGGATGGGCCAATTCAGCCCAGTTCATTACTTGTTTTGGCCCGTTTAAATAAAGAATCGGGGGCCGATTCTCGCCAAAATTAGCTGCTTGGCAGGCGAGTCTAGGATAACAAGAAGGGCGGATTGGGGACAAATTTGAAAATCCCCGTCCCCGAACCTCACATCTGCCTCCATCCCCGTCCCATTCCCCGAACAAGGAATCACCTCCGCCCTCCATTCCCACCCCAAATGGGATTGGAAATTCCCTCCCCGAAAATTTTCAAGACAAGAAAAATAGAAAATTAATTATTTTAAGTACAAGAAATTCAACAATGGCGGCGAAAAATCTAAATTTTGACAGTACAATAATTTTAAAATTCCAAAAACCATCCAAACCAAACAACTAAACCTCACTTTCCCACAAATTACACAAGCATAATCTGTACATAATCTACAAATATGTAAATAACTATTAATCATAGTGGTAAAAACAAAATAATATGTGATTAGTATGTTGCCTCCAAATTCGATCTGAAAAAATCCGTCCTTTCATGCAATCCCCGATTTTTTTCGAATGTTGCCTCCAAATCCAATCCGAATAAATCCTCCAACCCCGAACGGGGAAAACGGAGCGGACTGGATGAAATTGCATCCCTTCACGCCAAGAGAGAGAGAGAGAGAGAGAGAGAGAGAGAGAGAGAGAGAGGAACTCACAATAGAGGGGTGGGAGGATCATCAGAGCATGAAGTTACATATAAAACGGTCTTCTCTCTCTTCTCAAGAGAGAGAGAGAGAGAGAGAGAGAGAGAGGAACTCACAATAGAAGTGTTGGGACAGAGATGCTCTTTCAGATGCACCTGCAGAAAACCAGACGCAATAAAAGTGGCTGATAGGAAAAGAGCAAAAAAGGTGCAAACAAGAAAACAGAGGAAGAAGAGAAACAGAGCAAGAAGAGATCTAACAAGGGAATTTCTTTAATCTTTACAACCATTGTTGTGTACACAAATAGCTAAAAGAGAAGAAAAAATGGTTGTGGGAAGGCCATATAATCTCAGAATGAGAAAGCAGCAGGAGGAGAAGCTCTCACCACCACCTTCATCCCCACCATCATTACCGGATTCACCACCACCACCCTCCCGCCGCGGCTGGAACCAGCGTCGAAGAAGCAAGCGGCTTGCAGTTTTCAAGGCAAGATGCCAACTTTGCATTGCTGTCCCAAGCCCAACAAGACAATCAGTCTCGGGGTAAATAAAACATTTTTGATACACGAGCAACTGAAACTTGCATTTCTTTTCTTTATGCATATAGCTACCTGTTTCTATACCACTCTTGTATCATATCCTGGTTGTTAAACGATACAGGATATGTACACTACAATTCGTATCATCTCCTTTTAAAAATTATATACATCTCACCTCTTTTTTTTTTTGTATAAATATCATCCGATACTCGTATCTTGTGATACATTCACGTAACCTGATTTTGTATGTATCTTACGATTGCTTATTTACTGAACAGAAGTTACGCCATATTTTACTTATAAAAAAAACAAGTTAAACCATTTTAAGGAGCAGAACTCCAAACATGATCCAAATCCTTTAATCTAATTGTAGGGACAATATTAAAACAATTTTAAAAAATTAAATCTTTTCGACGTGTTCAGAAAAAGTTGGGAGTACCCTATTATCAAATATGAAGGAAAATGATTGTATACCATTTTGTTGTTTTAACGTAGATAGATAAACAAATTAAAAGAGAAACGGGAAATTTTTTTTTTTAATTACCACCAAATACTTTTTTTTTTTTTTTGGTGGTGGTGAAAATATCAAATATCAACTGTGTTTTTTTGGTGGGAAAAGGAATGATTATACCGTTTTACTCCATAACGTTTCTTTTAAGGTTTGTTTCCAGAGGCCGAAGTTTTACAGCCGCCGCCACACCACCATCACCACCATCATCGCTACCACCACCACCTCCGTCATCACCACCGGCAGCGGGGAATTCAGGGGAACGTCTGGTGGGCATATCATCTGAGGAAGAAGATAAAAAACCAGACATCGATGACCCGTTATCAGGACTAAACCCTCCTCCACGAAGCGTCGAACGAAACGGGCCGACAAAGTTTTCAGAAATAATAGCATGTGTCAAGGCTAATCTGGTCTCCGAACTCACCTCCTTCCCGCATTCTAAAATCAGCACCATGGTTCGCTCGGCCAACCGAGACTTTACCGTTCTGGATTGGTACGAGGACGATTACACTTCTTTTCGTGAGACTGTTAGAAGGTTCATTGAGCTCAATCAAGAATTGTTGGAGGCTGAGAAATTGAGAAACGGGCATCGCGCTGTTTCCGAGAGGTACGAGCAGCTTGTGATTGAAGCCAACAATGCAGAAGAAGCATTGTCGAGCGCTGCCACGAATCTTGCAGAAGCCAGAGAGAACGTGGTTTGCGCGAGGCGGAGGCTAGAGGAGTTGAGAGGCTTGGTGATTGAGGCAGAGATGGAGCTGGGGCAAGGTGAACCTGAAGTTGTTGCGTGTGAATCTGAAGTGCGTCAATGTTCGGAGTTCCATTCGAGAGCTGAGGTTGATATGGAAAAGGGTTGGGTCAGAAGATGAGGAGGCCAAGAAGGTCGCCGATGAGGTTGAGGAGCAGCGCAAGGAAGCCCTTAAGGGCATCGAGCTCGTGAAAGAGGAGCTACTACGCTCCATGGGCGCGCCATGAATTCACCGCAGGAAAGTGCTTGTAGCTTGCAATCTAACTCCGAAAATCGAAGTAACTACTCCTGGGACTACTGGCAACTTAACATGTCGTATTAGGATACTGGTCTACCGATCTTAATAGAATACGGTTACTTGTACATGGAAGTATGATGTTGCTTAACTTATGGCAATTCCTGGACTTGGACCTTAGATGTTAGTTTTAAGCATGAAGTTCGACTTGAATATCTACTCTACGTTTTGCACATTTGATTAGTGTTGATATGGTCTTGCCATTGATGATCGATGTTCGAAATGGTTCCGGATGAGTTCTTGATTCGTACTTGTTTGTGACAGCTTAGAGTAGGCATTCGCTAGTCGCTTGCTCGAATTTTTTCCCTATGTTTCTGTTTCTGTAATTGTTCCAAGGCAACAATGACCCCCTAAGTTTGGAATATTTTAGATCACCATTTTCTGACAAATCTAGATTGTCTATGTTAACTTGGAGTTCTGAGTCACCCATCTTGTGTAACTGATATTTTCACTCGTAGTTTCTTCGTATAATCGTAAATTCACCCCTTTCACCTCTTGTGATTGGTTATACTCTTGAATCTCGCCGGTAAAATTGGATCCTGTGCAGTGCTCTGGATGCGAAGTCTTAACTTTGTTCAAGGTCAATAGAACCTAAGAAATTGAAAAGGTTGAGATTGGTACAAACAGGTAATGCCATTGCCTGGCATTCATCCGGTAACTTAGCTACGTAGTCAAGGTCGATGCTTTACTTGCAGCGATTAGTATGAGGTGGATGAAGAACCTATTCACTAATTTGCGAATCAAGCATGCTACCGTATATATCTAGTACTTACATGATCAACTTGAACACTGCAAGAAAAATTTGAATGCATGTTTTGCGCTCGCCAGGTTGTAAGCTTTTTGCTACATTAAACTGATTTCCCAAGGTCCAAGCATGCTATGGCCGGGCTGTCATTCCAAGCCAGTTCCAAGAAGAGGTTGGATAGGGTTTTGGGTAGAATTTCTAAACGCGAAGCCTCTTTAGTACTTATTTCGGTATGGAGACCCATGTACCAATCGTACAAGTAGTTATCCTTCCTATGCTCGCAGAAGAGATTGAATCTCCGATGTACTATATAGGTTTACATTCCAGAGCCCACTGATACTGTTCAGCTGAAAACCAGGCCTAGGTGCTTCTTGGTTTTCCCATTTTGGCTTTGTTGGCTTTGTTTTTAAGAGGCTGCCTCTCATATGCAGGAACTAGCAGAAGATTTATTGGGTTTTGAAAAGTGTTCTTGCTAAAACAACGTACATGAAAGCCAAATGTCTGGAATCAACAACAAAAAAATTAGATTCTTCATTAGTCATTGTATTTCTACCATATGAGTGCGCGATATCAATGATATGAGCACTGTACCGCACCAAGTAATGAGCACGATACTGAGCAATGAGCACGCACTGTACCGCACCAAGTAATGAGCACGATACTGAGCAATGAGCACAGCACGGCATTTGTAGCGCGTCGAATTAACACTAGTGTTGATAAAAATGACTGTCAAGGGCTTGTCGATCACTGGAACTCAAAGCTTGCGATATTCTACCGTGGGAGGCTTGTTAGCTGCTCCCTCGTCACCTCATTTTTGTTCTACCTGAAACTCCGTGTTATTTTCAAACTAAAAAGTATAATCGGAAATCATTTTATTAATTTCTTTATAGATGAAATTACACGGACACCCCCTCATCTATCTAGTTTGGACACAAACACCCCCAAACCTTTAAAAACGCCCATACACACCCCCTCATCTACTGAAAAGGAAAAAAAACCTCAACGCCGTTAACGGAATGAACGAAATGTCAAATATACCCTTGGTGAAATTACACGGACACCCCCTCATATATCTGGTTTGAACACGGACGCCCCCTAACCTTTAAAAACGCCCATACACACCCCCTCATCTACTGAAAAGGAAAAAAAAACCTTAATGCCGTTAACGGAATGAACGAAATGTCAGATATACCCTTTGTTATGAAATGGAGCAACAAGCATACGCCACACTTCACTCGATCAGAAATTTCTCTCCACCCTACTCGATCATGGCGCCTCTGTCTCTCTTCCTCTCCCTCTTCAACTTGCATTGTAGATCATGGCTAACCCTAGATTGTGAAGAAAACCTTAGTTTCGAAGAACATCGGATTGTGTAAACTGTAGAAAAATTGAAGATCGTGGCCAACCCAAGATCGTAGCAAACCCTACTTTGGAAGGTATATTTTATATGTAAAAAAATCCTAGATTTTCTTATTAAATGACACAAATGTAGATTTATATGTTCATATTATATGATATATGAATACATTAGGATTTTTGTTTGGGAATAGTAGGGTTTTTTGAAAGGTGTTGTACAGTGCTGACTTCGTTAACCTTTAAAAATTGGGGCTTTTGTTGTTTTGCATTTGCTTGTCATCCATTTTGTATTTGAAGTCCTCAAGGGGACTTTTTCTCCACAATGGCAGTAATAATCAACCCAATTTTGGGTTTGGTTGGAGTTGTAGCTCTAACTGCAGCTGTTAGATCTGTTGTTGGTGTGGCTATGGTGGCTACTATAGCTATTGTTGCCACTTGCCACCTTCCATGGCTGTCGTAGGAGAGAGAGAGAGAGAGAGAGAGAGAGAGAGAGAGAGATCTGATACAGAGTGAGAGAGGAAATCTCTGATATAAAGTGAGAATGAGGAATGAGGTATGAAAGACAACTGGATATATGTTGCCGTTAAAGAGCATTTTTGTCTAAAATTTGGCAAAAGTATTGACATGTGCATTGCAACAAACGGTACTCAAACGAAAGGGTGCTCCTTGGGTAATGGCAGAAGATGAGGGGATGTGTATGGGCGTTTTTAAAAGTTAGGGGGTGTTCGTGTAATTTCACCTTCTTTATACCGTTTAAAAGTTCTCAATAATATCTTTTCAATGATGCAAATTATTGAATAAACTATATGTGGGAATACGTTATTTGGAATTTGAAAATGACGAACTATTTTAGGCCGGACAAAAGTTATGGGATGGAGGGAGTATTTAATGGACCTTCTCATTTTGGGTTTTACATATGATATACATTTGATAGGGAGAAAGTCCAATTAAATCTATGAAGGTTGGCTATATGAATTCATTTTAATTTTTTTTTATTTGATTGAGGTACATGACATGGGTTCATCAAAAGAATCAATGGGAGTTTTGGGTTTAATGCCCTATTTTCGCAACAAATGCTGCTTTCTCAAGGCAACGACTTCAGACAAAAATGAATGAAAGGTATGAACGAAGCAAAAAAACTATGAGCAGAGACAATTCGCAGAGAACCACGCAGAGACAAACGCGTTTGGCCCCATTTCGGGTCCCAAAAAAATCTAGAAAAATATCCATAAATTTTTGAATATTATTTTATGGGGCCCTGTAAAAAATCAGCTCCAGTGGATACCGGTAAGTATTACTTTTTGATTTGTAAGGGCGAACTGAGTAGTTTCGCCCCTACGTATCAAAAAATAGTACTTACCGATATCCACTGGAGCTGATTTTTTACAGGGCCCTATAAAATAATATTCAAAAATTTATGGATATTTTTCTAGATTTTTTTGGGACCCGAAATGGGGCTAAACGCGTTTGTCTCTGCGTGGTTCTCTGCGAATTATCTCTGCTGTTAGCAGAGCTCATGAAGGAAGATACTCTCATATAATGATCTCTTATGTGGTCTCTCACACTACCTAAGGTAGAATCTACCATGTTTTATTTGCCACGCCGCTCTTCATTGTAACGCCCCGAGCAGACCACTTGCCCAGTACCCTGATTTTGATCCACAAGCCACACCACATGGCCCAAAAGCTTAAGCACAAGGTACTAGTAGTAGCCCACAAGATTTGTTATATGTCCAAAATCATCCCCGTCCCACATCGGAAGTCTACATGGATGATCTTGGGCATATAACAAACCTTGTGAGCTACTACTAATACCTTGTGCTTAAGCTTTTGGGCCATGTGGTGTGGCTTGTGGATCAAAATCAAGGTATTGGGTCAGTGGTCTGCATGGGGCGTTATAGGTGGTATCAAAGCCATCTATGTGCACGACCATGTGGGCCTTGGAGTTTGGTTTGATTTGGTTGTTGGTTTGATTTGTATTGGTGATTATAGTGCTCAACCCCTCGCGAGGGCGCGAGACTATAAAGTTAGGGAGATTGTAACACCCCGTCCCACATCGGAAGTCTACATGGATGATCTTGGGCATATAACAAACCTTGTGAGCTACTACTAATACCTTGTGCTTAAGCTTTTGGGCCATGTGGTGTGGCTTGTGGATCAAAATCAAGGTATTGGGCCAGTGATCTGCCTGGGGCGTTATATTCATTGCTCGAAAATTAGGTTATTGGCTATTGGCAATTTGGCAAATGCTTCATCGGCTCATTTTTGTCTGAAGAGAAATAAAGGGTTTAGATTTAACCATCCATTTCTCGTGTGAGAAACATGCTTCGGTAAGGTAGATATCAATGTCCGAACAACTTAACTTTTTACATAAATACGAAACACATTGACCTTGTTCGGTTAAGGCTTTTGGATTTTTTATTCTAAATTTTAATCATTATCTTATTTCTCTTCACTCATTACCCATATCTCTAATCATTACTTTCATTTTTCTCTCTATCTCTCTCCAATCATCATTATTCTATTTCTCTCTACACTCATTATCTACAAATCAAAATCCCAAAACGAACAGGATCATTAAGATCTAAAAATTGAACGACTCGAATGATCAAATAAAATCTGTGATGGGTTATATAGAGAGAAAAACCATATGGAAGATTATGAGAGGGTCTTAATATTTTATTTTTTTTGAACACATTCTATTCATTATATATCAAAGTCCAAAAGCAATATAGATTCCATCAAAAGATACAAAAATGAACCAAAACAACAAAGACTTCGACATAGGCACCTCCTACAGAAGCAAGCCCGACGAAATCGCCGGATAAGAACCAATCTAGGTCCGGATAGTAGAGAAACTCAAATGGTCCTCCAGCTCAAACTCAAGAAAGCACATATGAAATCTGGACGGCTTCACAGCCGTGAAACCAGCATCCGCCGAGCCGACGGACAACACAACGGCTACTATGAACTACCTCCGAAAAACCCAACAAACGACTACGCACCAAACCCACTCCACTAGCCAAACTATGGAGACTTATTCTTCCACCACCAACACCCATCGAATCTGGGGAACCAGACCGATAGACTAATACAGACCCGGACTGGAAGATCCAGACGGTAAAACCCGACAAACCGGCAGAAGAAAAAAAAGAAAAGAAAGATAACAGGAAAAAAAAAAACCCTAACCCAGCAAACTCTACCCCCCAACAACTAGTTTATTACAATATTACCTCGCCGACAGCCGCTTGACGTGGGATTTGAGAAGACAACTAGGACCCTATTACGGGGCCCATTTGCAACCTAATTCAGCCCAGTTTGTTCCCTGGTTTTTGGCCTGTTTAACTAGAGAGAGAGACAGAGAGACAGGAAGAGAGAGGTGAAGACCGCTTCTAGGCTTCTAGCGTCACTGTAATCTCCTTCATGCTCATGATTCGTCCACAATCCTGAGGTGAGTTCCTCTCTCTCTCTCTCTCTCTCTCTCTCTCACACACACACACACACACACACACGCACACGCACACGCTCAAAGAGTGCGTATGAACGAGCTTATCTGTTCGTCCTCCACCTGTTTGTTGAAATGCCGAACCCGGGATATGTAAACACCTTGTGTATATGGGTTTATTCACTTTACTTTTTAAGTGCCAACATCTAGTCGTCCATAACATGGGTTGTTCTTTCTGGAGAGTATTGCTGATCCTATTGTGATTTTGTGAGAATTATGCACATGATATGTAAATACGTACTTCTCTCGTCCCAAAAAGATTTTCCGGTCAGCAAAACAAAAACTTAAAAATTGGTACATTTTTATCCAGAAAAATTTCAATCTTTTTTGGGTAAGTCATTGATATTGAGTTAGCGGCAAAAAGTTGGAAATTTTTTGACAAAAATGCATATTTCAAGTTCTCATTTAGTGGACAATTTTTGGAACGGACGTAGTATATTCTTTAGGCATGGTGTAGGTGTCAATTTGTGTTTATGGAAGTATTAGAAATGACTATTTTCGGACCTACAATTTTGCAGATGAAGTACGTGAAGCCATTCAATTTGTTCCAAGATTTGATGAAAACGAAGCCGTTAGAACGAGGGCGGTTGCTTGGTCTTGATGTGGGTGATAAATATGTTGGCCTAGCTGTTTCAGATGCAAATAACAAGATTGCTTCACCTCTCAGGTATGCCTTTCATATG
The DNA here is from genome assembly GCF_030253575.1 of Rhododendron vialii. Classification (NCBI taxonomy): domain Eukaryota; kingdom Viridiplantae; phylum Streptophyta; class Magnoliopsida; order Ericales; family Ericaceae; genus Rhododendron; species Rhododendron vialii. The sequence goes on along the minus strand of NC_080558.1, from coordinate 44,123,030 downwards.
AAAGTTAGTGCCTTTTTCAGTCAAACGTCATAACAATCAGTCAATCATGCAACGTTGCTAATGCACAACCTTGTTAGTCACTGGTGCTTCTGTCCTCAAATGAAAATGTTACGTGGTTTTTAATTGCCATAACAATAACGCAATGTTGCTGATGAACTAGCTTGTTAGTCACTGGTGCTCTGTGTTCTTGTTTGTGTCCTGGAATGAAGATGTTATGTGATTGTTAATTGTTGTTAATGGGTACTCTGTAAAACGTCTCTTATTGTCTTTTTTTGTGCATCCCTTACCAAATTCATGAAAATGTGGTAGCTTGATGAACGGAAGGTGGTACCTGATTTCATTAAGTGTTATTGCGCATCACCTTATGAAGTTGAATTCTGCTAAGATGACTGAATCACAGAGCACGCATGGAATTATATAGACTTGTAATTAACTATGTATGTTGACTTTCAACCACATTTTTAAAGGTTGAGAATATGACATGGATTCGAGTCACTGTAATATTTGGTTGTGTGTTCTACAAAAGACTAGCAATTAGAGCCTGGCCATGTGTATTTTCATTCCATTCTACAAGCCATTCTTGTTATAAATAGACGACATAATTTAAACGATGACACAAATCAGATTTCTAGGACTTGCTATGAAATTGGGCCACAAGAAGAGGTGGAATATATTGGCCTACTTGATGTGTTGGTGGATGCCAAGTTGCCAACTAGCCTTTAAAGTGCATACATTTGGGTCTAGAATAGAGCTAATTATGCTTGCTCGTGTGCTGTATCTGGGGAGATCAAGGTCTCTCTATTGGTTTGGAGCAGCCGCATTGTTTAACCAGTTTCTTTTGTTTGCTTCATATTTAGGGAATAGGAAGGGTAAACTGTTGCCACTTTTTTGTATTTCTTGAGTATGCAAATTCTTTTCATATGCTACTATGGATTTTCAGCATGTACAAGAATTCTGGTTGCTTTTGGTAGCTCTAGAAAGTGATTACTTGAGGAAAAGGAGTAGTAAGTATTGGCTTGTACTTAGAACTCATGGTTGTCCCTTGGCAGGCATGTTTTTTAAGCTGGCTGGTGAATTTTTTTCCCTTTTGTTTTGTAGATATTAGAATATGGAATTCAACTAGCTAAGTAAACTATAAATTTCATCCAAATTCCATTAGGATCTTAATTAGTTGTGTTAAACACAGTTGTTAGTTTGAGTTTATAGAAGAAATAGTGTACCATGCAGCTATATATTTTACTTACAAGATAAGCCATCTGTTGTTCTTCTTGACTTTTGCACTAGAATTATGTTTGGCCGTATATTTGGCCGCTACGTTTTCTCCAATAAGGAAATATTTTTCAAATTATGGTAAGTGTCATGGATTTATTTTGGGTGTTATCTATGCATCAGTGTACTGCTTCGAAAGAAAACAAACATTGACTTGATGGCAGGTGATTTCCAGAATTTGGTGAGTCCAAAGTTATCTTCTCTTATGTTTGCCTTTTTCTTTCCCATCTAAAGCAACTCTGCTTACATTATTCGAGGTTGATCTTTGGCTCATGTTCTTACTGGAGAATATCGAGATGAAGATTTCAGCAGCAATTGATTTTCTCTTTGAGTACTCACGAGCAATAACTTTCTTTTTCCTCCATAAGTTTTTTTATATGGCTTGATACTATTTAGGTGATTAGAATAAGCTTCAATGACATTGGGTGCCTTGATACGCCATACATATTCAGTTCTTGCTGGAGTATCATACATGAAATCGACATGATGACTTCCAAATGATTTCTTCTCCACAATTGCATGAAGAATGCAAGGAACAGTTTGTCCAAACAATATTCAGTAAAATCTGTGATTAGGGGCCAGCATGATAGGGGTGTTTGCCTCTCGAATCATATGTAGTGTAGCATTGGTTTCAAAGTTTGATCTTTTCGTGGTCCTCAATTGTAATCACTGCACCTTTTGTACATGCAGGTCTCCGAACTATCTTTGAAGGGCTTCATTATTGGCTATCCCTTTGATAGGTCTAGAAGCAGTCCAGATGTGTGTTTTCATCTTATGGATCATTCATTGAAGTCCCTCATTTACTTCCTGCTGACATTTATTGTTGTTTTGTTTTCCCTTTCATAAGGCTGTGCAAGTGAAACTTCTTATTGATGACCTCTGTAAAACGGGGAGACTAGAAGGTGTGAGATACACCTTCTGGGATGAGTGCTTCACATCAAAGGTGAGTTCTTCTCTACTGATGGAATTTTATCCACGTAAGTCATGACCAGTTTTCTAGGGCGGTAGCTGTTTATTCTGTTATCCATGCAAGCTTTTTGAATTTATCTAGGTGTCCAGTCTTTGAAAGTGAAACCAGATTCATGCGTTCTTTCTTGTTGGTGGAAACCTCAGAGACAAGAAAGTACCCCAAATTACTAGATCTTTGATTTATTATTTAAGGCAGTGTTTCTGTATTTGGTTATATTGATGTTTTTATTTCTTTTGTTTTGAGACTTGAGCATTCATAGATTTCAAAGCTGGTTTAACAGTTTAGAACGAATTATGCTGAGTCTGGTTCGCGTGTTCTTTTTCTTTTAACTTTTCTGACTAGAGTTACTAAAGATTGTAGTGCTTATGATTTGTACGCAGAATGTGGAATTATTGTTGAAGCCTTTGAATTTGCATCCAGTATTGGCTAAGACTATGATTGACAAATTTGCTGCAGTCGGAATACTTCAGGTATTTCTGTTAAGGCTATTCATTTATTTGGTAGGATCCGTTTTGGAAGTTTGTGTTGATCATGGCTAGTGATATGATGTTATTTGGCAGGGATACCTGGATTATGTGAACCGGACTCTGGTGTTGAAATCGGCAGGGTAGGACCTTTTCATAATAGTAGCTGTAACGTCTAAAAATTTGATGTAGTAATTCATAAGCAAATCTGATGAAATCTGAGCTTACTTAGCTAACCATCACTTTCTAGAACAAGAAGTTAAGGTGCACAACATTTGTAGAACTGGTACAGATTGTATGTCCAGCAGATATTTTGTTTATTGCAACTGAAATGCGAAATGAGAATCCAAGTATGTGGCTGATTCTGTGATTGCATAATTGTTAGTGACAGAGATAGGATTTGAATTGGGAGGTGGCGTTGTTTGGTGGGATGCCTTACATATTGTTTGTAAGAATATGAAGAAAAATGTTGAGTTAAAATTAGACTTTGTCTTAGACTTTGCTTGATTCGACTATCTTGTGGTCTTTGACTCTTTAACTGGAAGCCATTGAGTTATTATTTATATTTTCCAAATCGTCTTTATTTGTTAAGTTGTTATTTTTCATCATTTCAATTAAAAATAAAGTTGTTCAGATATCAACGAGTGCCTAATTGACTTTCGTTAGTGTAAAATAATCTTTTTTGCCCCGTTCCTCTATATAGCTCTGTCCCTGTAATCGTTGCTATGTTGCCAAGCCTTAGGAATATAATAAAACCATTTGTTTGCCGGGAGAAATTCGGTGACCATTACCTTCTAATGTGATTTTTTCAGAAAATGTATTTGCTGTTTAAAACAGTAGACTTCACTATTTTTACTGATACCCCTTCCGTCCCCATTTAATAGTCCATTTTGGGGGGTTTGTGTCACTTTTTAATTGATTATATCTTATAGTAATATATAATGAAACTTTAAAAACATTGTCATATAAAACTAATCGAAAATCTATCAAACAATATTTCTATTGGATATAAAATTTATTACCAAATTAAATATATAATTAGTTTTTTATCCGGTTATAAAATATAATGAGAGACTATTAAATGGAAACGGAGGAAGTAACATTTGAAGGTATCAGATCACCTTTTTTCAACAATATTTCTATTGGATATAAAATTTATTACTGTACCAAATTAAATATATAATTAGTTTTTTTATCCGGTTATAGAATATAATGAGAGACTATTAAATGGGGACGGAGGAAGTAACATTTGAAGGGTATCGAATCACCTTTTTTCTAGTTGAAAAAGTTGATAAAAGTGAAATTCTCTGTGATTGTACAAGGATATCCAGAAAAGCGATCAATCTTTTTCCGTTCCCATTTGGTTTCTAATAGTGTTGATCTCATTAATTTGTGAAGGAATCACCACTTATGATGTAAATTAACAATTAGATTATAAATATAATTGAACATTTCTTTACATTGTCTCCATTTAGGAGAGCAATCTTTTCCCGTTCCCATTTGAGAGATAGAGTCGGATTTTATTAGTATCATTGTGTTCGACAAATTCTACAAATTCAGTGATTCAGATTACTATAATAGAATTTTGTCGAGCTCACCGAAGTGCACTATACTTTCATAGTGCATTAATGCAATACCAAGATTCTTGTCCGGTAAGAGATGTGTTGTAGTATACCGTTGTACTACAACATCTTCAAAATCTATTCTAATATTTACGCTAATATATAAAAGGAGAGTACCAGTTTGATATCTCCCATTTTTTTGAAGCCCCATCGCAAAAGTGATTTTCATAATTGACCTTCTAAAATTAAGTTTTTAGGACTATTTTAACTTGCCATTGAATAATTGTTATGAGCAAAATAATAATCAATTTAAACTCATCCATCAGAACCACCACCCCACACTCATCTTAAAAATGTGCACACACATAATCTGTGCCCACCTTCTAGTTCATTTATTTATTATTGCATATAATCCAAACTCTACAAATGAACTACTCAATGAATAATTTGATTTGTTATTGTCAACTATTATCCAAACTCTATAAATGAACTGCTCAAATCATATTGCCTTGTTCTCTTTGCAACTTAAAAAGAATTTTTCAAAAAATTCCCCCTAGATTCCTCCTAGATTTTCCCTACTTTTAACATTTCTCTCTCTATCTCTCTTCGCTTATTACCCCTACTTTTTTTCAAAAAACTTTTCAAATTGCAATCCAAACAAATAAAATTTGAAGAGATTTTAGTACAAACGGAGGAAGTTTATATATATCTATTTGTTTTAGTGGGTTAACAGAATGAGAAGCGCTACGATACATGACACTTGATCCGTGAAATGAAATGAATGGACCGTTTTATGGATCGAGTGTTATGTATCCTAATATTTTTGTAACAAAATTGTAGCGGTAAAAGCGAGAGGAATTTTTTTTCAGCATCCCGGGAGCACTATTGCATGTTGTCTCATACGGCAATTCTATGACATGGTATGACCACATTTTGTCTTGGTTCCGCTATAATTTGTGGTTGAAAAAGAGTCAGGAATACCATGTAGTGGTGCTGTAAGAGCATTGGATGATCATCCAATGGAGAGAGATGTCATGACGTAGAGTGGTGTACTTTGGTAGGCCACCCACTGCCCCTCCAATGGTGCCCCTCTCCCTCCTCCCTGGTCTCCTCCTTCTCTATCCGTTCTTCTCTTTCTTTCATCTCTTTCCTATGGATTTTTTTCTTTTTATTTTCTCTACCTTCAGATCTAACCCTCTTTGTTCGGCGGATTCTGCTGTCACCACAGTCATTTGTCAGCATGTAATCTGTCACCGGAGCCCTTGTGGCAACAGCAGTGGAGGCAATGAGAATTGCGATCTGTTCGGCGGTTTTAGCGGTTTTAGGGCGATTGAATTTAGAGTAAGGTCTGGGGGAGTTTTGTCTCTCCTTGTGTGAATAATAAAGTTCACCTTTGGGTGATTTGCTTATTGTTCGGACTTGAAAAGATTAATATGAATCTATTAGTGGTTTGCTAGAAATTCATTAGTGCCTTTATTTTTGGTCGAAGTTCATCTGATCATATGGGTTCTTATTGTCTTTTTTTTCTCGGCTAGCAGTGTATATATTTTTGAGACTGCTATAGAAAATATGAATCTTTCGCTCAGCAGCAGGTGCGTCAGGAGATGCCTGGGCTGGGGATAAAAGACGTCAATCGCCTCGTTCTTTCTCGTTATGTATCAATTTAATGATTAGTTTGGCTTTGTCCAAATTATCTGTAATAAATTTCGTTATGTAAGTGCCGCCGTTGGGCTTTATCAATGCAGTACCTCTCATTTTTGTGTAAAAAAAAAAAACTCAAATCATTCAAAGAGATTTAATACAAACGGAGGAAGTTTTATATATATCCATTTGTTTTAGTGGGTTAACAAAATGAATGAAGAGCGCTACAATACATATGACACTTGATCCATAAAAGAAAAAGAGAATGAACCGTTTCATGGATTAAAGTGTCACGTATTCTAACATTTTTGTACCAAAATTGCAGCGGTAGAAGCGAGAGGAATTTTTTTCAGTATTCTGGGAGCATTGTTACATGGTATCTCATACCGCTATTCTATGACATGGTATGATCACATTTTGTCTTGGATCCACTATAATTTGTGGTTGAAAAAGAGTTTGGAATACCGCGCAGTGGTGCTGTAAGAGCATTGGATAATCATCCACAAGGGAGAGAGATCATGACATAGAGTGGTGTACTTTGGTAGGCCACCCACTGCCCCTCCAATGGCCTTCAAGAGTCTGACCCCTCAACCGGTCCCTTGACTCCCTTTCTTCCCCCAATAGTCAGAAACTTACGGCCTGACAACTAAACTCCCCAACTCCCCCGCCCAATAAATCTACTCCTACTACTGAAAAAACAAAGAAAAAGGGTCTTCCTCCTCCTTTAATTCAAAAGCTCCAATTTTTTTTAATTATTTTGCTTTCACTTTTGTCTTTACTCTCCCTCCTTCTTTCCCAACACCTCCCTTTTTCCCTTCCTCTTTGATTTCAAATCTAGGGTTTCTACTTTTTGCTCTATTTCTTGTTTCTTTGATGTGTGTGGGCACAGTCCCCAGTTCAACCACAATTGGCCTCTCCAGCTCTGGTTTAGAATGGCTTCAAGAATGTGGCTTTGAATAGCCTCTGCTATTGGTTTATGACAGTGAGAACTTTCAGTCTCTATAACCACCATTTTCCTCTTTCCTTTTGCATTATATCTTTTGGGTGGAATCTTGAATGTTTATCTGTCGAACTTTCTTGTAGTTTTTTTCCCCCTTTAAAACCCTTGTTAGGATTTTGTTCCTAGTGATCCTATTGTTCTCCATCTTAGTTCAAACTCTTTATTCAGTACTGTAATTAGGGTTTTTAAAGGGGTGTTATACTAAGTAAATGCATGGATGGGAGAGAAAGTATGGCACTTTCTGGGTCTTCTTCTTTCTACTTCCATAGAGGGGTTAGTGGGTCGGGTCACGCTTCTGGGTCTGGAGCACACACTGGGTTCCAAGACCCACATGGGTTTAAGCCTGATACAAACCCTAACTTTTCAGTTCAGACCAATGTGAGGGATAGTAGCTCTTTAGGATCAACATTCCAAGCACAGAACACATCACCCAGTTTTCCTCATGGCTTTAACATGGGTGGTGGGTCCTCTGGTGTGCCAATGGGGGAAACTGTAAAGAAGAAAAGAGGGAGGCCTCGGAAGTACGGCCCAGACGGGACCAACATGGCTCTAGGGCTCTCTCCAATGTCTGGGACGCCGCCGTCAGGTTCGGGGTCGGTCACACCGACCCCTAAGAAAGGTAGAGGCCGGCCGCGTGGCAGTGGTTGGAAGCAGAAGTTAGCTCCTCTTGGTGAGTTTTGCTTATCACTTATCAGAGTTGAATTTCAGTTCTTTGCTTTTACCGGATTCTTTGCAGTTAACTTGCTGTTTGAGATCAATCTGAGCAACTAGCATTCTAGTACGAGTCTCTTTACCTATTGATTCAATATGTAGCTTGTAGTTATACTTGCATTGCAGAAGTAAGAATATGGTAGCATATCAACTTTGGGGGAATAAATATGAGGTTTTCAGTGATGTTCAAGAAACATGGGTTGTTTTGTTGAGATTCTGCTAGGCCATTCATAAGGGTCTCATCGCATAACTAGCTATGATTGGTTATATCTTTATTATGACCATTTGACAGAATGTGGAGGAAAAAACAATGAAATTATATGCAATAACTGTAGTATTTTGTGCTTCATTCGTGAATCTACTTCAATGCTTTATGAACCACATGGTCAAAAAGCAAAGTCGTTTGATGCTCCTCTGTTTTTTATGTAAGAATTTGTGAGGGTTAGTGATATGGTGTTATGTATTTGTATAGTTCCTCATCAACGTTGGTGGATAACACATGCCCATTATGTTCTTTTGTTCCTCATTGCGGCGTTGACTTCCAGTGTCAACTTTGCTTCCTATTGTGAACATTTCGTACACCAGTCCCTGATTTAGATTTTTGGGGGCTGGGGGTTGCCAGTTTTCAGGAACATCGGCGCTGATATGTATTCACCTTCTGTGTTGAATGGTCCCCTGTAACTTGTTCAAAGTTGCAAACTGTATTAACTTTGGCTCCTTCTATGCCTGTTTTCCCGTTCGACGTGTAATTTACGAATACAAATTGATCTTGTTTCCAAATGATAATTGTTGTCTGCCAGGTGAATGGATGAACAAGTCAGCAGGACTGGCTTTTACACCACATATCATCAATATTGCAATAGGAGAGGTATGCTACATCCCTCATATCAATTGATCAGCACTACATATAGTATTTTGCAGGGTTTTTTTCACATCAGTGCTCTCCTTTCGCTGGAGTTAAGAGGTTGATGTTGATGTTGCATGCAATCCTAATCTTGTTCACAGTTTCTTCGTGTCATGATCCTCTTCAACCCCTCAACACCTCGACTATTTATTCGTGTAAATCGGAAGGGCTTTTTAAAGCTTGTATTCATGTATTTCATACCTACTTTGTTATCATAAATTTATACGTCACAACTCTCTCTTTCCTTTGATTTTGGTGGTGGGGAGGAAGCAAGGATGGTGTTGTTCATATGTTCTCTTGGTTAACTTGACAAATAGAAGCTTTGTTTATTGAGGGACAATGCAAAAAGTTCCAACTAGGAGTTTTTCTCCTCATATTCTGAACATCTGATCTTTCTAGACTCTGCGGTGGCGGGAGCCTCATGACCGGGCTAACCTTAAATACTATATGTACCCATGGTTTTCATTAGTACCTGAATACTTATGTATATTGGCTGAGGTAACACATGTAACTCCAGTCATATTTTGCAGGACATTGCCTCCAAAATATTGGCATTCGCACAACAGAGGCCGAGGGCCGTATGCATCTTGTCCGCAAATGGTGCGGTTTCAGCAGTCACACTACGCCAACCTACATCCTCTAGCACCACAGTGACATATGAGGTTGAAGCTTTCTAGTCCATTGCATCTGCTATAATTTCTTATATCATCGGATTCTAGTTTATTTTCTTCGAAGTTGTATTCTGTTCCATTTGCTTCCAAGACTACTTATGGATAGTTTTGTTCCCCTAGTGTCCAAAGTTTGACTAGTACCAAAAAAATTAAGATTAATATGACAAGTTTGGATGCTTGTGCAAGACGAGTGAGGGAATGTCCGGTGAGAGTCGCTATTTGACACAGATTTGTCAATTTCCTGCGTATGTAACTTCCTTCTTATGATAATTATAGCTCTCAATTTGAGGTATGTGTATAAAATTGCGCGATCTTATTCACTTCTGGGTCAAGTTCCCATCGGACACTTCGTGAAGAAAAACCCAGTGTGGAGCTTCCCATTGGCTTGCATTCTGCCTCAACATTGCTTGTTTCCTCAAATTGGCTTGAGCGTTGAATCTAGAGTACAGTGACCTTACTTTCTTCCTAGTGAACCTTCAATCTTTGGGCAATCGGTGCTCTTCATTATCAGTTAGCTGATCTTTACTGGGAGGGGTTATACATTTGTTCATGACCAAACTGTGGTGGCAATTTTCGTTGTGATTACATTGTTGGGATTTAGTGATCTACTGTTGTTGCGTTGGTTGGAAGTTCCTCGATTGTTAGTGTTGCTCTTTCTGCGGTGCTATTTTGTGGTGCAGCTAAGATTTGTATATTAGTGCTGAGAATTTATGTTATCGTTCTTCCTCATTGACATGGTTAGATGCTTGGAGATGATTTAAATGCTATGTTGTAAAATAATCTCGTTCATACTCTAACTCGATCCCCGCTGGTAGTTTTGCGGTACACTCTTAGTGTTGAGTCTTTGAATCATTTTTAGTTTTATCAAGCATGAGGGTGAGGTCATTTGAAATCGGACGACAACTCTTTGCATTTGTTGAAAAAGGCTGTTGAAGGTCCTTTCTTATGGTTTTAGAGTATCTAATGTTAATGTCAAAAAAAGAGTATGTGATGTGATACATTGGGTGGCCTGACCATATGGAAGAAGGATCATCGTTGTTGACATGTATGTAGTTTTGGAGATGTGAACCTTTGTTCCGTTGCCAAATGCATTGATTTCCATGATTTGGACATTTTTTGGTCTTCCTTTCTCTTTTAGGAAGCTTTATAAAACTGAAACTTATTTCGGTCTTCCAACTTTCATAGGGGCGTTTTCAGATATTATGCTTGTCAGGCTCCTACTTGGTTGCTGAAAGCGGTGGGCCTCGCAACCGAACTGGAGGTTTAAGCGTGTCCCTTTGTAGCCCTGACGGCCATGTCATTGGAGGTGGAGTTGGTGGCGTACTTACAGCAGGAAGCCCAGTTCAGGTATTTCCCACAGTTGTCACTCCATGCTTTACGGTGCCCTTTGTTTGCTTGTTCCTCTTTTTCCAACAAAATGCAAGACAAATGGAAATTACTGCAGGTGGTGGTATGTAGTTTCGTGTATGGCGGTTCCAAGGCAAAGGACAAAACAGTGGTTAGTCCTAAAGGCGGACAGAATTCTGCCCTTCAGCCTGGTGAAAAATCAGCTACACCAGTTAGTGCTGCTTCTAGCCAAAATCTCACTCCAAATTCTTCATCTGGAGTTTGGCTTGGCTCGAGGCCTGATATGAGAAATCTGAATTCGGAGATTGACCTGACTCGCGGATGATAGCATGTATATATGCCTGTCCGGTTGTAAATGAACCGTGTCAATGGTTCCAACGAACTCATGACCTCAGCTTGTCTAGCTGGGAGTAGATGATGGTGGTGCTAACATCTTTGCAGCATTAACCCTGATGAGTTATCTTACTATCATTGTAGATGTTTCCCGGCACTATTGCCATTTGTAGTTGGTGAATATGTTCCGTCTACAAATTGAATCAAGCCACCTTTCGTCTTTGCCAAAAAAGTTAGAGTTATCAGCTTTGTGATTTCCTGTAACCAGATCTTAATCTCAGTTATGTGAAAAATGTTGAGAACCTAACTGGGTACCGTCTTTAGTAGTTTCCCTGATGTTTTGAAGAATGAATGTCAAGTTCTTGGCACTGGTCTATTTGTTGAAGATATACTTGAGTAGGTTTCTTTTGGGGTTTTTCTTCATTTTTCCTTCCTTTTTATTCTCTTTTTTTTTTTTTGAGAAACAACAAATGTCAGACTCGAATTGAAAACGACATTTATCATCGAGAGGCGTAATATTTTACTAATGGGCGAACCATTTTAACAAATAGGTGTAACATTTTACCAAATAGGATTAATATGTATACCGTATGCGTCATTAACCATTGAGAGGCAAAACATTTACCATTTAGAGACATAACATTTGTCCAAAATAGGCGTAACATATAGTTATACGGCGTTTGTATTGGAGCTTTTCCCTAATTGGAGAGCTGGACTTGTATATCTGCTTCTTTTTGTTTTTTGTTTCGGTCAGGGTGTCCGGACTACATTAAATACTCCTCGACTAATTTACTCTCTGTTCTTGTCAAAGTTAGGTCATTCATGCCGGGATTAGAGAATTTGCAAGAAATTCATTTCTTCTTGTTTGTCCCGAGCGAATTTTGGTCAATTGTGTGGTGGGGAGAAAAATCGCCAACCAACCCGAGTAACCTTTGGGGCCATCTGCTTATTTTATCTGATTGGTCCCACACTTGACAAGAGGATAGTTAGGCACATGGTTGTTCAGAATTCTAACTTTTGTCCTCGAATCCTATCTTCACCAAAGAAGTGCTGCTTCTTCCAATGACAATTTTCCTCAATGGACCCCTTCACATTAAATCAAACGGCATACCGTTGAATGTTGACTGTAACTGCCATGAAAGCAATGGAAGAAACTATTTAGCCAAGAAAAAAAAAGATTTAGTTAAAAACTGAAGACGGTATTTGCACAAAAGTCTCTCTCTCTCTCTCTAATATTGGTGACATGACTTCCCTTGTGTAGCTGAACCCCGAACCCTTTTTTTTTTTTTTCCGAGAGTGTCTTATTTACGAAAGTGCTGTAAACAGCTTGTTTACAGTACTAACCAATCACAACTGTCCAAAAGTGCTCTAATGAAACTATTCCGGGGAAAAGCTTAACTCTTCTCCGAAAAAGTTTTATTAACATCCTGACCGTCCAAAACACTTTTGGAAGATCACAATTTAGTGCTGTAAAGTGTTTACGGCACCTTCGGAAACAAGGTTTTCTCTTCTTTTTTTTTTCTTTCTTGTGGTTCTTTATTAACGTTCCCCCAACTTTCGTTCTCGATTATCCTTGTGCCAAACTCTCAAGGCAAGAAACCAACCGAGGACCGAGAAAATCAACAAAAGATGCTGAGTGCTGTGAAGGAGGTCACATGCACCACCATTGGTCCCTGTCTTCTGTTGGTCTTCTAGCTTGAGGATAGAAGAATGTGGTAAGAGCATTCACAATGCACTTTCCACCTCCTGAACTAGTTTTTTTTTCAGGATACCCAAAGAACAGATTAATATTGCAAATGGCATGTGAAAATCACACGCGCACAAGAGTCTTCGGAAGTGTCTGTGTCCACTGCCGACGGGTGTTGGGTGCAACACACGTCTTCCGTTTACGTGTCCACGATTCTCGGCCATCGCAAAAATTAACCCGCACCGGTTGCTTATCGAACAAAAGTATATGCCAACAACTACGCGAACACTGGTTGCTTCAGGACATACCAACAGGCAACTGTGGGGCTACCATTAGATTGAGGAATGGTGGGAGCCTAAAGCAAGAGATTGACCTTCATCGGGCATGAGCCGGCCCTGCCAAAAACTATGCATTTTTGCCTTGTCCAACCAAACACAGACTCACTCAGTTAATGTTGCATTGCACATTGTTCAAATCTTTGGAACAACAAGAGAAAACCGTTACTATTTAACGACGTGAACAACCCAAAAGCTCTGCCCTCCCTCTTATTTATCAGAGGGACGATCATGGAACAATAGATTTGTCGCCAGATTCTATTAAACCCACAAGTCTATCTATACACACCCTTCACTAGTAATTACATGCATTTCCAACACGCCCGAGTCATATCATAAATGTAGACCAAACTGCATGTTCCAAAGATGAACTGCTTGATGACATATAAATACCGTGATGAATTCAATACATCCTCCTCATAATGTGAACAATAGCATATACGTTCAGGAAAAAAAAAAAAAACATTATTACAGAATCCAACCTTTACATGAATATCACCTCAATAGCCGATGAGGTTCAACATTTACGTGATGAGAAGGTTCAAACAATTTTATTGCCGAATGGGGAAGAAGCAATCAGAACTTAACACTCAAGAGATACCAAGTAGTTTCTTTATCTTCTTCTGTAAAAAAAGAGAGTAGAATATGAGAATTTTCCAGCTGAAAACGTTAATGAATCATAAGCTTGAAACTGTTGGTAATCACACAAGCAGGTTTTCTTACCTCAATGCTAAGAGGAGAAGTTGTAGGTGCAAAACGATCAACAACATTTCCTTCTTTATCAACCAAGAATTTGGAGAAATTCCACTTTATGCTGTCCCCAAGAAATCCACCTTTGCTGGACTTCAGGAACTTGTACAATGGAGCCGCATTCTGACCATTCACATCAACCTAAGAAAAACACATACGCCATAAGTGATTATCCTTGCTCTAATAACAGAAACGGGGTATGGAGAAGAAACGACAGCATTATCAGCATTGCACTTCATTAAAGGCACTCTGTCAAAACACTACAGTCTCCTTTACTGGTCAAAAGAACACCTACACCTCATCTGTCAAAGAACCAGTTATTCTATGCCTCTTCCAAAACGTCCAACCAAAACCCATCACCAAAAACCCATGACGGAAATTCCCAATGTTGTCCACAACCCAGTGCGCAACACCCACTAAATCTATCTTAAAATCAACCAAGTATTAAACCCAGCATGGTGGCTTGAGTGTGCCCTAGATTTCCCTTTTCCATATGATTTGGGAAGTTTTCTGTGTCTCAGTGAGTGATGGTGAGAGAGGGAGATAAACAAAAACAACATGGGTGTTCAATGAGGAGGGTTTTGAGTATGGGGTTGTTGTGTGACTGGGTGTTGGGAAATCAGAATGGTGGTTCGGACTTTTGAAGGTTTAAGGTACGCTAGCGAAGGGGAAGGGTATCTCAGACATTGGGTGATCCAGCAAAGATGAGGGCTGGGGTTCCGGCAAGACTTTCGATGTCTCCATTCTGTATCTATATGCAGTGGGGAGCATGAAAAATGAATAATGCGAGCCCAAGAAAAGTGCAATGTGGCAAATGAATTGAATCTTCCACATCAGACTGGTGATAGAAGGTATTTTGTACCTCTGCACAACTTTTCCATGTCTCAGAATCTTGTATTTGACTTATTAGCATGATGTAGAACATAGTGGATATGTAATTTGCCTGGTTTATGACCAAAAACTCTATTTGTACACTATGTGTACACCTAAAGGAATTCCAGTGAATTGATACTAGGCATATAAGAGACCACAGATTTCAAAGGGAAAAGTTAATTTCAAGCGTTTCAAAGAAAATGGGAGAAAACTAAGACAACAAATGGAAATGGAGGAAAACTTAGTTATTGACTTATCGTACACTTCGACTTATGATAGAACTCCCTACCTTGTCGAATATGGGAAATTCAGCCTTGAAGCGAGTGCATGCGAATTGCATAATCTGCTCATTATCTCCTGGCTCCTGGCCACCAAACTGATTGCATGGGAATGCCAAAATCTCTAACCCTGACATCCCAATGCATAAAATGATTCAACACATTAGTTTAATTGATCAATCTAACAAAAACTTGTGAATTTGCATTCACAATGATGACTAAGCTATATCCAACTAACACCACATAAAAGCGAACCTTGATCCTTGTACTTCTCGTATAACTTGCTCAACTCTGTGTAATTTGAATTGGTCAAGCCACTGCATACACAACAAAGTTAACTAACTTAACTGCAAAACAACACCTTCTACTTCTGCGTCAGTATAATTCCTTGCATTTCTTAAGTATTAAATGGGGGTTGTAACTCATAACACAATGTCGTTTTGATGCAGTTCTTGTCTGAATACAGCATTCTTATTTAAGCCTACAAGTGGCTATGGAAACAAAGCAATGCAATTCATAAGCCAAAGGGTTAGCTCAAGTGGTAAGGAGGGTGGTGTTAAGTGCCATATAAGCTGAAGTCTCTATTTCGACTCCCACTAGGAGCAAAATCCTATGGACTACATCCTCGCAAGCGCAAGCTTGTGTGAAATAGCTGTGGAAGATGGCTCTGGTTTATGGTGTGGCCACATGACCTAACGTTGTGGTAGGTGGGATTGGTTTCGGATCATCAAAAAATAGAAGAAAGAGTGCAATTCAGAATATTCATCCAAAGCCTCAACCTTCAATTTGAGGTGGCCATAATGTAGTATATAAAAGAGGCCATCGTATATTAATAAAGCTTATTCACGGAAAAAAAAAAAAAAAAGTCTACCAAAAAAGGATCTACAAAAGGAAATGAGGAGCTATGATGTACCATTGTGAGGCGACATTCACAATCAGCAGGACCTTGCCCTTGTAAATGCTAAGATCCACATCATTCCCCTTCGTGTCCTGTGAACAAGCAAAAACTACATCAGCTCGTAAACATTTTTATTTTCTCTAATAGATAACGTTGGGGTTAGCTTATGCAGCTCAACTAATCACGGGGCCCAATTATGCAGCTTAACTAATCATGGGGCCAGATTAAAGCAGGGACGAATGTCACGAATCCCAGTATGGACTAGGTCTACAAGAGTCAATAACACCTAATAAGTTCTAAACTACCTTGAGGAGCAAATTCCTAGGTACCAGTCCTTGACCACGGGGGCCAAACGGCCAATCCTTGGGGTTTCATTTTCCAGACAAAATCTTACAGGCAATTAGCAAAATTTAGCAATAAAGAAAACAAAAACACACAAAAGGGTAGACCAAAAAAAAGATGATTAAAAACAAGAGGGGCAAATTGAGTAGGAGGATATACTCTAAGGGTTTTTGCTTTAATAAAGATATAAATATTTTCCCGTAAAGTCTAAAGGGCATTCTGTCCAGGATTTACAAATAACCCCTCCCAAGGTTGACCAGCGTTGACTAAGGTTGACCGGCGTTGAAAGTGCCTAAAACCCTAGGGTACCCTATGAAAGTGTCTAAAATCTTAGGGTACCCTATACACGAAATTGCCTAAAACCCTAAAGTACCCTATGATAGTGCCTAAACTGCTAAAACCCTATAATAGGAAATTGCACCCTAAAACCCTATGAAAGTGTCTAAAACCCTAGGTATCCTATGAAAATGCAACAAGATCGAAAAACACGAAAAAAAACATATTTTGTGTTAACCAAACAAAACCCTTGTCTCATTTAAGACAATTTAAATGAAAAAAAGACATTTTTTGTATTACCCAAACAAAGCTCTTGTCTTATTAAAAGCAATTTTGTCTTTTCAAGGACTCTAAATTCTAAAATATTTTTATTAATAAACTCTACACATCACAAAAAAAACTTAGGCTGGACTAAAACTCTTAGATTTGTTTCATTTGGACTTTAGACTTAGATTAATATGCTGAAAAAAAATAATCTTCTTTACTCCCCCCCTTTTTCACACGAACAAATCACAACTACGGAAATAGAATCCAAATAGACAACTGAGTACAATCCTACGATGGTGTTCTACAAAAGCGAATGTCTCTTTTGAAAAAGTGGGCTTTAACCAGCCCCAAAAGTTACTCCGTTTGGTTGGTGGTGGGTTGGTGGGTTTGCTCCCGCACAATTGATCAGGGTCATTCCTAGGGTCTGGCCACAAGAAATTACCCTAGTCCACGCGAGAATGGCCAGCACTTGACCGGACCGGAGATGGGATTAATTGTGGTGCGGGTAAGCTGTCCTCAACATCCGTCAAAACAAAAAAAATGAAGAAAATGAAAGAAAGAGGGCTTTAACATTAGCATAAAACTGGAAAAAAAAAATGAAACCGAAAGCTTCCCCGGAAATACCAAACCCGGAGACATGCTTAATAATGTTATCTACACAAACCTTGACGGTGAACTCGTAAACTGATTGGGGCTTCTCCGATTGGCTTGCCATTTCTTTATTCTTCTGAATCTTGATCTCTCACACGATAATAACTCTCACAACAAATGGCGAACAAAGCAAAGGGATTTGATGGGTTTGTTTCAGAAGGCAAGGAATTTGCCTCGTTACTGTTGGATTTATTCGGTTAGTGAACAAAGCTATATATGAGAGAGAGAGAGAGAGAGAGAGAGAGAGTCAAAGCAATATATGTGTGAAGTTTTAGAGAGAGAGAGAGAGAGAGAGTCAAAGCAATATATATGTGAAGTTTTGGATATACGCGTATCTGTTCCAAGTATTTGAGGCGTGGCAGATATTCCAGCCGTGCGGTGGTTTGGAGGAATTTTTGGGTGATGGGTGGGCCATGACTACGTGATGCTTGAGCAATTCATTCGGGTTATTTAAAAGTGTGTTGAAAGATTAGATTGAAACCATTTTTTTTCTTTCATTTCATCACTCTCTCTCCTCTTTTTTTTTATTTTTCTCTCACGAGTCATCCAAAATCAAAATTGATGGCTTGGATGCGCTGCTCGAGCACCCGATTTGATTGTATAGACGGCAGAGATCATCCCATCAGACAGAGTGGTTGATCCGTATGCTCAACAGTTAGGTTGATGTCATGCAAATTGGGACCCCGTGTGAAAGCCGACTTGTATTAAAGTCAAAGAGAGTACTGACAAATTTTTGGGTGCAAAACTGGGTACCTATGGCAGTACCCAATGCACATCCGAACCATCCAAACGCATTTTGGATGACCTAGTTCGATCACTTCCTCTCCCCTCACTCGATCACTCTCTCTCCTCTTTCTAAAATTCTAACCGTCCAAAACACATTTTGATAGCTCAGATGCGCTCGTGTACCACGTGTACTATACCCAGTTTTTGCTCCCCAAAATTGATCCTCCTCGATAATCTCTCCCAACCAACAATTTGGATAACATCAAAATGGCCAACATAGATAAAACTGCGGAGACTTCTCTCAATTTAATTATTGCTCTCATGTAATGCAAAATAAAACCCACTAAGCTTTTATTTTTCGATTTGAAATGTTCTATTACTCCAGCTGCGAGAATAATTTAAACAAATTAATTAATCAGGTTTATTGAACTTTGGTAAAGTAGACTCAGTCTAGTTTTTTAAATTCAAAAAACGTGCGGGGTGCTTTCAAAACTCATGAAAGATTGTGGCACAATTGATTGACTTTTGATGATCCAATGGAACCTTCTGCGATGACACTTCTTTCTCTTTGTTCCAATTAGTACTTATGCAAACGTGAAGTGAACCCGGAGACCCAGCACCTGCTGTGCACCATACTGTAAAACTGCCTTGCATATTTTGAAGGTGCTAGCTGAAAATGGAAGTGAATGTATATATATATGTGGTATCCTCATAAAGCGCGTAAATGCACATATTTTGAAGGTGCTGAAAATGGAAGTGGGTGTGTATATATATATATGGTACCCCATCAAGCGCGTAAGTGCGAATGCATCATGTAGCGAGCCTCATACAAATCAACTCGCACTGCTGCTGTGCTTTCCATCAATTTTTCCTCCGTCTCTAGTTCGACGTCTATTTGTGTTTGCAAGAGTCGATGGTCGTGACAATAAGCGTTAGAAGCCAAGTTCGGTTTATGGTGATTTTTCCACTCTTCATAAACCAAAAAAAAAAGAGGACTTATTTTGCTATTATTACAACTTAAACAAACCAACAAATAGCACTACAACAAAAAATGAAAAAAAGGATACCAATCTTGCCCTAACCATAAGAAATTTTCGGGTGCCGGGTGGGTATCACGTGGCCGTGCACACGTGGTGCCCAAGTAACTTATCTAGGCCGTTCAAAAATGTGTTGGATAGCCAGTCAATACTCCAATCTCCTCACCCTCTCAAGAAAATTACTAATTGTTGATGTCATGCAAATTGAATTGGGATCACGTGTGAACAGGACTTGTATAAAGTCAAAGGGACTCCTGATTTGATAGGGTTGTCAATGGGGACGGATCGGGGTCGAAGAGTACTATCCGCATCCCTGAACCTCTTCCCCTTCCTCGTTTCTGTCCCGATCCCCAACGAGAATTTGTTTTCTCCTTCCACCCACGTCCCCAGACGGGGAATGGGGATCCAAAATTTTCACTAAAAAAAGGAAAGGAATAAAACAGATTTTCTAAACAATAGAGAGCAAAAAAAAACTTTTAATGAATAAAATATTTAAAATAAGATATAGAACTTTAAGAACTTTATAGCCGAAACTGAAGTAAAGAAGAAACTTTTTACAGTTGAAGCTGAAGTAAAATGAGCACAAATTTGCTTACAATACAGGCAATTAACCAAATTACAAAGAGCAGTAGAACACAAAAGGTGTGTATAGCGCTGAAAAAATGAGAATTGAGAACTGTGAGTGGGAATGAGAAGTAGCTCTAGAAAAATATAAGTAATACTAAAAGATGTACATATATTTCGGGGAATCGGCGACGGGACGGGGTCACGGGTTGAAGATATGTTTGTCTCCGCTCCCTACCTGCGCAATACCCAAAAATTTCAGAAAAAAATCTCCATATCCTACCCAATCCTCAAACAGATCTCCAAATTATTGATCCGTTCAGATCTGGGATCCGATAGGATACCTACGGGTCGGATGAAATGGTCATCCCTAGATAATCTCTCCTAACCAACAATTTGGAAAAACTGCAAACAAAGGTCTGTATAATCTCAGTCATTCAAAAGTTTTTTTGAAGGTTAGATTTGTTACGTTTTTCTTCGGGGAATTTTTTTTCTAATATATGAATCATTAATTAATTATCATGATGAACGACCGGGATAAAACTATAGAGACTTCTCTCAATCCAATTATAGAGAAGAAGAATCCAATTGGATACTCTTGTAATGCTCTCATGTAATGCAAAATAAAACCCACTAAACTTTTATTTTTTGACTTGAAATGTTCATTCTAATACTCAAGTTGCGTGAATAATTCAAACAATTAATCAAGTTGATTGAACTTTGGCAAAGGCTTTGAGAAATCATATTTGTTTTCAAAACGTGAATACAACAAAAATTCAGAAAATACGAACAAAAATACTGAAGCGAAATATACCAAAAATATAGCACATACTATTAGTGCACGTATTTGTTAGTTTAAGATGAAAATCAATTTTGATGGCTCCAACGTAAGAGTCCTAAATTCAAAAACTTGCGGGGAGCTTTTCAAAACTCAAGAAAGATTGTGGCACAATTGAGTGACTTTTGATGATCCAATGGAACCTTCTGCGATGACACTTCTTTCTCTTTGTTCCAATTACTTACGCAAACGTGCCTTGCATATATATAATCTTTTTAATTAAGGTGCTGAAAATGGAAATGAAGGTATGGTATTCCCATCACTTTCGTCAATGAGTATTATCTTTTTGCGCCACAGTACTATCTATAGAAGACTTCACATACCGCATCGGCAGTAGCAGCGGCACCTACGTCGGGATATTAATTAGCTAAGGTTCTACCATGTGTGGATGGTGTTATATGTATGTTTAGTCCCATATTTGAGTTATAGAGACTCGAACTTGAGCCCTATTGAATCTAAACTTGGACCAAGCGTAAATGCGATTGCATCATAGAAGGTAACTGTGGCGAGCCTCATACAAATCACCTTTTGCACTGCTGCTGTGCTTTCCATCAATTTTTCCTTCGTCTCTAGTTCATCATCAATTTGTGTTTGCAAGTGTCGATGGTCGCGACAATAAGCGTTAGAAACCGAGTTCGGTTTATGGTGATTTTTCCACTCTTCATAAACCAAAAAAAAAAGGGACTTATTTTGCTATTACAACTGAAACAAACCAACAAATAGCAATACAACAAAAAATGAGAAATTTTTGGGTGCCGGGTGGATACCACGTGCCGGTGCCAACATGGTGCCCGAGCAGCCCATCGAAGCCGTCCAAAAGTGTGTTAGACGGCCTGTCAATACTCCAATCTCCTCACCCTCTCAAGAAGATTACTAATTGTTATAGAAAAAGCATCCTGAAACTCCTCGAGCTCTGAATCCGGATGCCCATACACCACCCCAGGCAACAGTTCATAAACTATGTATCTCCTCATGTTCTCCCTCTCCCTCAGCGTAACTCTCACGAGCCTCTCGATAACATTCACCTTCATTTCCCTCACCTCTTCTTGATCTATAAAGACCGAATACTTCCCGCGATCCTCGGGCAGGTGCCATGGATATTGGTAGTAGGCAGTGAAAGGATCAAAGAGTACCGGAATGCAACCGGAGACAATGGAGTCGAAAACAGATTTTCTTGTCGGGCTGTCTCCCGGTGGCTGTAAGCAGAATTCGGACTCCATGAATAGATCGATAACCGTTTTCGGCTGATCGCACCCGCCTGAACTGCAATCCAAAACCCGGCATTTTTGTGTGTCTACGGAATTGCACTGCTTGATTAGTTTCGATCTTATGTTCTCTGGGGCGCCAGGGCGCCCTGCCCCTGCAAAACTGACTAAGGTTTTACGTTCGGACCGGATCAGTTTAAGCTGCAAAGTGACGATATCGTGATCAGAGTGAGGGTGGAAATGGGTTGGATGTGGGATACTGATGTCGTTTACGTGCCATGGATGGCGTTCGATCAAGAGCTTAATCGGGTTTTGAAATCGATCCAGCTCCAAAAATTTAGTCCCCCATGAGGAATTGGGATATCTCCTGAAATCCCACGAAATTTTTCCCAGAACGAACACATGGTCCTTGCCAGAGTTTCGAGCCCATGACTTTCGTGGCTCGAGCCACTTGACAAGGTCCAGTGCCAAACCGTCCTTAACTTCATCGGACTCATTTTTGAAATGCCATCGCAATACGTCTAAGCCGCCATAATATGGCACGTAAAAGAGATTCGCTTCGGTTTCATTGTACACTCTACAAGGATGCTTCAAAACTCTTGAGTGAAAAATTGGCTCTAGTGAATATTGATGAGTTTTGTACCAGCCTTCGCCGAGCTCTGGAATCGGCTCCCCCAATGCCTCATTGATCAAATACTTACAAAGATGAAGCCATGGAACCATATCACCACATTGACCCATTAAATCTTTGTTGAACTTTGGAGGCAGTTCATAGACATATATTCCTCCCCCACTGCAGTTGGCCCGGTGGGTGTTCGATGCCCACGACCGATGCAATTGAATCTGCTCTTTGACAATCCTAATAGCATATTCCTCATCTTCATCCTTAACTTCTCCTACGTGACCAACAGGATCATTAACGACTTGTTTTGAATCAAGATAGGGGTGGTGTCTAACGGAAGTGTTTTGAATGAGTACTGGAATAATCGGGATTTCAAAGTTTGGTGTTTGGGTGCCCGCGGAGAGGCAATTGGGGTTGTTGAGCTTGCGAGAAGAGACGCAGACGTGAACAATGTCGCCGGAGATAATGGTGGTCGTGGAAGACCAGAGGAAGGCCAGGACCACGAGAAGAAGCACGGCGCCGACCCGGAACATGAATTTGACTGGGATTGAATCAAAACTTTTGGATTGTGTTGATTTCATTTTGCACAATGAAACAGCCATTCTTTTATGGGGGTGACAATTAAGAAGCAATTGGGGTTGAAGATTTGCAGTTTGTGTTTGAACATGAATTTTATAGCACATAGGTTGCAATGAGTCAAAGACACTGCAGGTTTATCTACTTTAATTTTAATTGAAATATATGCTTCCCGATTCTTTTTTTTTTTTTTAAGGCACTCGATAAAAAAATACCCAATTGACATGCAAGGCTCTCGCTAACGTAGAGAGTCGGGTGAATGATTATATGTAGTCAACCTTATTCTTGCAAGTAGAGCTGTGACTCAGACCGCACTGACCAGTGACCACCGAGTCATGTAGCTGGGTGATCTTTCTTCATTCATCGAGGAAATATTGGATGCGATTGTTATTTAATGGCAGTCTATAAAATAGTCATTGTTTGCCCGATTGATCTTACTGTTTTTGTTTTAGGGAAGTGTTTTTATCAGCAAAGAAGGGATTCCATATTATTAATAAAAATGATACTCTTACAATCCAATCAAATAGGCATTGTGATTGTTTCCAATCGAATAGTGATTGCCCGCTTAAACCTTACCATATTAATTTGATTGCAAATAGTCATGGTGATTGCATCCAATTAAACAGTGATTGCATGCCCAGTCAACCTTGTTTTATCAGGAAAAAAAAGAAGGTAAAATTACACGGACACCCCCTCATCTATTTGGTTTGGACACGGACACCTCCTAACCTTTAAAAATGTCCATACATACCCCCTCATCTACTGAAAAGGAAAAAAAACCTTAACGCTGTTAACAGAATGAACGAAATGTCAAATATACCCTTGGTGAAACTACACGGACACCCCCTCATCTATCTGGTTTGGACATGGACACCCCCTAACCTTTAAAAACGCCCATACACACTCCCTCATCAACTGAAAAGGAAAAAAAAAACCTCAACGCCGTTAATGGAATGAACGAAATGTCAAATATACCCTTTGTTATGAAATGGAGCAACAAGCATACGTCACACTTCACTTGATCAGAAAATTCTCTCTACCTTACTCGATCATGGCGCCCCTGTCTCTCTTCCTCTCCCTCTTCAACTTGCATTGTAGATCATGGCTAACCCTAGATCGTGAAGAAAACCTAAGTTTCGAAGAACATCGGATCGTGTACACTGTAGAAAAGCTGTAGATCGTGGCAAATCCTACTTTGGAAGGTATGTTTTATATGTAAAAAAATCCTAGATTTTCTTATTAAATGGCGCAAATGTAGATGTATATGTTCATATTATATGATATATGAATACATTAGGGTTTTTGTTTGGGAATAGTAGGGTTTTTTTGAAAGGTGTTGTACAGTGGTGACTTCGATAACTTTTAAAAATTGGGGCTCTTGTTGTTTTGCGTTTGCTTGTCATCCATTTTGTATTTGAAGTCCTCAAGGGGACTTTTTCTCCACAACGGCGGTAGGAATCAACCCAGTTTTGGGTTTGGTTAGAGTTATAGCTCTAACTGCAACTATTAGATCTGTTGTTGGTGTGGCTATGGTGGCTACTATAGCTATTGTTGCCACTTGCCACCTTCCATGGCTGCCGTAGGAGAGAGAGAGAGAGAGAGAGAGAGAGAGAGAGAGAGAGGGAAATCTTTGATATAAAGTGAGAATGAGGTATGAAAGACAACTGGGTATATGTTGTCGTTAAAGGGCATTTTTGTCTAAAATTTGGCAAAAGTATTGACATGTGCCTTGCAACAAACGGTACTTAAACGGAAGGGTGCTCCTTGGGTAACGGTAGAAGATGAGGGGGTGTGCATGGGCGTTTTTAAAAGTTAGGGGGTGTCCGTGTCTAAACAGAATAGATGAGGGGGTGTTCGTGTAATTTCACCCATAATTAATTTGTACACTCTTCAATCACTATTTGAGAAATTTCTTTAGTTTTTCGTATCAATCTATAGAAGAAATTATTTACATCATATATAAACGAAATACAAACCCGAATTCTTTAGTTCAGTCAATAGAGAACTTTGATAAAGTATATAATTCTCTTTTAAATAGGAAAGTTCCTCTGGCATTCGAGTTCCATTTAAGATATATAACACAAGAAATATTTCATCACAAAAATTATTGAACAAGTAAAACAACTTAAGAGGATGATACGTTAAGGGTAAAGAGGTACCTGCAAATTAGGTTGAAGAAAAGTCACATCATTTTTCAAAAATATTTAAACATCTTCATTCGAACGATATTTTTATGCAATTTCCAACTAAAAGAATTATTGAATTGTATCCAAACGGCATAGTTCTGACTTAGGGATGGCCATCTCAGCCGATCCGTCCATTTCCGATCTGTTACCCGCTCTGAATGGATCGGATATTTGGAGATTTTTTCGGGAATAGGGGCGAATATAGATTTTTTTTATAAAAAAAAATCGGGGATCGGATCGGATTTTGGGGTAAGTCTGTCCCCGATCCGATTCGCCCTGAATTCGTTCCTTGATCCGTACCTGATCCGCCCGATTCCCCAAATACCCATACATATATGTATACTAGTAATTGCTCATGCCTAAAGGCACAACGCAATGCTTTCTAAACATAGTCTAAATGAAGTATCAAACTCCACTTTTCAGAAGGTTTTTTGTGGATACAACGGTTCTTTTTAACATCATCTCACATGAGGTGAGTCCCGGATATGCGTATGGTCCCACCTCATGCGCGAGGAGCATTTACAAATAACCATGAATTAGAAAAAAATTTCCTTTTCCCAACACAATCTACTTCTCGAAAATTTTCATTTTAAGAATAATGTTTAAATATGGTCCATCTAACCAAGTTCTTAAAATAGTACTCCCTCCGTCCCTTTATTTGTGTCCAGTATTTCATTTTGGGCTGTCCCTTAATAAGTGTCTATTTTGTAAAGTTAGGAGGGTAAAAGTTGGTGTATTGTCTATTTTGTCCCTAAAAGTAGATTTTATTTTGAAAAGTTAGTGAGTAAAAGTGTAATGATGATGGGTAAGTAGAGAAAGTGGAGGAAAAAATTGATGTGAAATGTATAATGATGATGTCTTTTTAATAAGTTGGAGTTACGAAGCAGGACATTTAAAAAGGGACGGAGGGAGTATAACACAACAAATGTTACCAAATCTATTTAATTCCTTTAGTTGCATTCAAAGATAGCATTAGAGATATTAAGAATGTATATTCATATATGATTCCAACTCGAATTCAATTTTTTGAACGTCCACTCACTCAAAAGTGACACCCCTATCGCACTTGTTTGCTTAACTGACCTAGAAAAATAGAAAAGCAAAATAGTTTCAAGATTACATATAATCAAGCAAGGAGTAGAGTTTGAAACTGTCTACCCAAAAGGCTCCAACAAAAAATCTGCAATCTTCAATTCTAGACAGATCATAAAACTCCAAATCATCTAAACCAACAGCTCAATTATATGGAACAACAATTTTGTTCTCTTACCTATTAGTTAAAAAGAAAAAGAATCTGACGCGAAGAATTACTATTGTTCACAAAGAATTACTCTTGGCCGTGAAGAATTACTCTAGACCGCATTGAATTATTCCTGGCCGCAAAGAATTACTCATGCCGTGAAGAATTACTCTTGGCCGCATTAAATTGCACTTGGCCACACATAATTGCACTTGACCGCAAAGAAGTGCGAGACCATAAAGTAATTTAATGCGGCCAAAAGCAATTCGATGCGGCCAAGAGTAATTCTTCGCAGCTAGGAGGAATTCTTCGCGCGCGTCTAAGAGCAATTTCATGCGGCCAAGTGCAATTCGTGGCGTCCAAATGCAATTCAATGCGGCCAAGAGTAATTCGTTGCGTCCAAGTGCAATTTGATGTGACCAAAAGTAATTTGATGTGGTCAAGTGCAATTCCTCTTGACCGTGAAGAATTACTCTTGGCCGCATCAAATTACTCATGGTCGCAAAAAATTACTCATGCCGCGAAGAATTACTCTTGGCCGCGAAGAATTGCTCTTAGTCGCATTGAATTGCACTTAGCCAAGCGGAATTGCACTTGGCCACAAAGAATTGCAAGACCATAAAGTAATTCGATACGGCCAAGTGCAATTAGATGCGGCCAAAAGCAATTCGATGCAGCCCAGAGTAATTAGTAGTGGCCAAGAGCAATTCGATGCGGCCAAGAGTAATTCTTCGCGTCCAGGAGGAATTCTTCGTGCGCGGTCAAGAGCAATTCGATACTGCTAAGTGCAATTCGTAGCATCCAAGTGCAATTCGATGCGGCTAAGTGCAATTTGATGCGGCCAAAAGTAATTCTCAGCCAAGAGTAATTTGATGCGGCCAACTACAATTCGATGCGGCCAAAAGTAATTCGATGTGGCAAAGTGCAATTCAATGCGGTCAAATGCAATTCAATGCGGCCAAGTGCAATTTGATTTGGCCAAAAGTAATTCTCGGCCAAGAGTAATTCTTTGAGGCCACAAGTAATTCATCGCGGCCACGAGTAATTCTTTGTAGCTAGGAGTAATTCTTTGCGACCAATAGTAATTTTTTGTGAATTTCTAATCTCAGCCATTGGCTGAGATGGAGTGTCTTTTTTTATGTCCCCTGAATGCTCCCATATATATATTCTTCAAATTAGCACATAATTTGGAAAATTTTGGTATTATTCTCTCTTTCATTTTTTTTGAAAAAATCACAAAAACATTAATTTACATCATATATAAACGAAATACAGACCCGAATTCTTTAGTTCAGTCGATAGAGAAATTCTATAAAGTATATAATTCTCTTGAGAATAGGAAAGCACCTCCGGCATTCAAGTTCCGTTTAAGATGTACTTATAACAGACAATAAATATTTCATCACTAAAATTATTGAACGAGTAAAACAGCTTAAGAGGATGCTACGTTAAGGGTCAAGAGGTACCTGCAAATTAGGTTGAAGAAAAGCCACATCATTTTTCAAATATATTTAAACGTCTTCATTCAAACAATATTTTTATGCAATTTCCAACTAAAATAATTATTGAATTATTTTACCCAAACAGAATAGTTCCGACTTCCGAACACAATTCTCTATGGTTATGAGTGGGACCTACTTCGGGGTCCGGCACAAGTTATCGAAATATTTTTTTAGTAGTAGCTGTTAAAATAAGCTCAATCGGATCGATATCGGTAAGAGCTTAACCGATACGTTCAATTTTTAGTCCTTGCAAATTCAGGAGCTAAAAATTGAACGAATCGATTGAGCGTGCCAAATGGTGAGATCCTGAGATGAGTTGTACACAATTCCAAATCGCAACAAATTCAACGTTGTTTAGACATCTACAGAGATGGGCCTCTCCCGCGTCTGCAGTTGGAGATGTCTTGGGCTTTGGCTTTTATTGCTTGCTCCACAATTCACTCCTACCACTTTCACATTTCCACTTTTCATTCTGAGAAGTTTTTGGGTGCTGGACAGGTACCACACACGCGGTATCTGTCGGCAATTCCAATCGTCCAAATGTGTTTTCAATGGTCCGAATTTTAGAGAGAGAAAAAGAGGAGAGAGAGTGGCATGGTGAGGGGAGAGAGAGGGAATACATCTGGGTCGTCCAAAATACATTTGGATGGTTGGGATCGCCGACGGATACCGCCACGTAATGTCCGTCTAGGCACCCAAAAATTTCTCCTTTATTCTTGGATTCTTCATGGCCCCGAGAAAGTTTATTCAGATTCTACGAAAGTTTTTTTTGATTAATAATTATGGATGTTGATTATCATATTTTTGGGTGTCTACAGGAGTAATAATTGTAAGTGTTACTCTTTTTATTATCGTAAACTTAAAGCACTCCTGAGGTCAAAATATTATCGACTCTTTTATTTATTAGAATATGTACGTTTTGGTTATCCTAACTTAAGGTCTACCCTGTTGAATTGCTTGGGAAGTCTTAGAGGGACTCGGATAGTGTGCATTTGCTTCTGACCAGTTCGGTCCATTTGGATACATTCGGGTCGTTCAAAAGTATTTTGGATGGCCCAGATTCAAAGAGAGTGTTTTTGAATTTTTTTTTTTAAAACACCCCTTTAAATCTAGGCCGTCCAAACCAAATGGACTGAATTGGTCCTAAGCAAATGGATGGGATCCACCCCCAGTCCTACAAACCTAACGAGTTTTGAAGACATGAACATCTCCAACCCATGGCTTCGAATTGGAGATATCACCCAAATTTGACATCAAACCCTTCCTCAATCTCCAACCCTTATGTTGAATTCGAAAGCGTACCAAGCAGGGTTTCTTTTTTTCCTTTCAAAATGATAGGAATTTTCCTTATACTAGGACCTCACAAACCTGAACTAGCTAAAAAACGTGTGCAACTGAATTAGCCGTTCGCCTAACAAACCGGAATTCACAACGCAAAAAATTAGGCACTGCCCACATCGAATATCTTCTACAATAACATCCACTCCTGCCGGGCACACAATTAACCAAGCAGTTAACTGCTAGAAGTTTAACCAAAGTTTTGAAAGAAAAGCAAATTTGGCATTTGGTGGTTTGGCTCCAAAATTTGGCAGAAGTTTGCTTCACTCCAAATCCAAGTGGCCGTCATTTTCCCTTCCACAAAAAAGGCAGCTGGGTGTTACAAAGTTCCTTTTTTCTTCTACCTTTCGCGTCTCCTATAATCTACTATACTTTTTTACAGCTGATTTTGTCGCTCTCCTATTTGTTTACGCCACTCCTCTTCATGTTTTTATTAGGTAAATTTACTAAAACACTCTTGCACTATATGATACCAAATAGAGTGTAAGGGTGTTTTAGTAAATTCATTTACTAATAAAGTGTAAGAATGTTTTAGTAAAATATAAGGAGAGTGACGTTAGGTGAGGTCATTGCTGGACTAACCCCTTTTGATAGATATGAGGGATTTTTTAAGGGCAAAGTCCACTTTGATCCATATGGTGTGGTTTGGACTATATGCGAATACAATCCTTATGGTTTAAAAGTGTACACATAATCCTTTGTGATTTTGAAAATGTACAGATGCCCCCTTGCCGTCATATTTTTTCATCCATATTAATAGATACAACATTAAATGACCGATCACCCTTATTCTTCCTCAAATCTAACCAATCCATCCCCTATACCAAAAATTAGATCCAAACTGTTGACATTGTAAAGTTTGACGAGTACTACATCCATGCCAAAATTCAAGTCGATCAAAAGATGAAAACTTTATGGTCGAATCGAATTTATTATGAACTTCATACTACATCCTTGTGGTTTTGTGACGCCGACGTTGTGCATATTTGTGGTGAAAAATATTAAATCTCTTCATAGCGAATGAGATGCCGTTTTTTTTTTTTTTTGACATTAATTTGTTACTGCCTTTGTGGTTTTTTGACGCCTACCTACGGGTAACGTTATGCATATTATCGACTCTTTTATTTATTAGAATATGTTTGGTTATCCTAACTCAAGGCCTACCCTGTTGAATTGCTTGGGCCCATGGCTTCAAATCGGAGATGTCAAATTTTTTTAAAGCTTATAAATTAGGTGATATTTTGGCATTCCAAATTTGATATCAAACCCTTCCTCTCCAACGCTAACGTCAAATTTGAAGGCATACCAAACAGTTTAACCGCTAGAATTTTAACCAAAGTTTTGAAAGAACAGCAATTTGGCATTCACTGGTTTGGCTTCAAATTTGGCAGAAGTTTGCATCACTTCAAATCCACGTAGATTTGCTTCCTAATAATCACTTCAAGTTCACAGAGCTCTATCTGGGTTAGATCTTACCCATGGGGTCAGGTATGTCATCAATCGCAGACAGATTGTAATGATTTTTATGCAAAACTCCAGTTTTCTTTTTCGGGAGATTTACTCTCTGGTCCATTATACGTATTTTGAAACCCATTAGGTTCACCAAACTATTTTGAAACCCACGAGGTCCACCTTGATAAAAATACCTCGGCCGCGACGAATTACTCTTGGCCGTAAAGAATTAATCCTGGACGCAATGAATTACTCTTGGCCGCCAAGAAATTACTCTTGGCCGTGAAGAATCACGCGGCCAGGAGTAATTCTTGGCGGCTAGAAGTAATTATTCACGGCCAGGAGTAATTCATTACGGCCATGAGTAATTATTCGCAGCCAAGAGTAATTCAATCTTTACGGCCAGGAGTAATTTGTTGTGGCTAAGAGTAATTCTTTGCGGTCAGGAATTGAGCCGGAAACCAACACCACCACCACCTTTACTACCCTCAGTCATTGTTGGAAAGAGAGTCTCTGAGTTTTTAGAGGGAGGGAGGGAGGGTTTTGTCATAGTACAAACTTTTTGCCAGACAATAAAAAGATACAGGACTACATTTATATGTAAGTGAGATTATTAATTACTAAAGGCTTATCGATGTTCCATCATCTCGAACTCACGACCTCACCCTCATGGCCTCATCCATCATGAGTCATGACTCAAACCCAAGAGAACATAACGCTCCAACGTGTTACAAAGTTTCTTTTTTTACATGATCACAACTTTTCAGCAAATGATCAGATGAGCTCGCTTTTTTCTTCTAACCTTTCCTGTCTGTCTCCTTTTAATCTATCTACCATTCTACCATATACAGTCCAATGAGAATCCTCTGATCAGTGGCTGAATTAAGGATAAAGTCTTGCAATAGGTGGGGTCATCGCTGGACGACTAAACCCCCTTCTGATAGTTAATATGTCTGGTGCAATGAACTGGTTATCTTTGGGTCTGAGGGAGATCTGGTACAATAAATCTGTCACACATATTAGCAATTTATATGACCCCACCCTAGCAACAAATTCAGGGTACAAGTGCACCCCGACTAATTCATTCATGGGAACTCACTCCCATTGTCCACGAAGACGGGATCCAATTAAAGCCAAAACAATAGTACCCCATGTGGTCAAACCCATAAGATTTGATAGTGCTTGTGAAGTTTCGAGCATGAGGCGCCCTAACGTTTCAAGCCTGAGCTCGATTAAAGTCAGGACAATGCCCGGAGCGTCTAACCCGTTGATATCACATGAGAGATTTCGAACGTGAGGCCTTAGGACGGGACGATACACAACTTTTTTTTCAGAAAATAAGCAAGAAAATTTCATCGCTGGCTTAAAATTGTTTGATAGATAATTTAGACTGCAATTTTTTGAAGTGACCGATAATGAACAACGTTAGACGTTGGTTGAATGTGATTCAAGCTTGAGAAAATTTTTGACCGCATCAACTATTAATTCCTGGAGTTACCACTCCAACTGAAAGTACATTCGAAATGTGGTTCTGAGGAAGAACAATCCAACTGTTAAGAGTAGCAGTGGAGTACTATATTTGGACCAAAATCAACTGATTGGAAATTACTAGAAAAACCAACTTTATCACCTACATACTGTATGCAATAATAGAGTATAACTTGACAGAAAAACATTTTCAGTGATCAGGCCAATACCATCATTTTCCATTTTCATATGAAGCTTGACTCTATTGCCCAAATCAAACTTTTCTCCAAAGGGTCGGTCTCACCTGTAATTTCATGGGTCCTACTCCGACCTTATATAAAGCCCACCAAGGTGGCCGAGTCTCTCTGCAATAGGAGCTCAAAGCTCTAAACTCAGGAGAGAGAGAGAGAGAGAGAGAGAGAGAGAGAGAGAGAGAGAGAGAGAGAGAGAGAGAGAGAGAGAGAGAGAGAGAGAGAGAGAGAGAGAGAGAGAGAGATGGGGCTGAAAGTTTATGGCCATCGAATGTCCCAACCAGCACGGGCCGTTTACATCTTCTGCAAGTAACCATCCACACTTGATCACTACACTAATTTCAAATTTACTAATTTTATCGAATGGGTGCTCGTTTTTAATGAAAGTACGATTATATTACCGTGATCATTTTTTCATTTTTTGTATATGAATAGTCTCACTCTACATGTATATATGGTGTTGCAGGATGAATGGAATAGATTTCGAGGAGATCTCAGTGAACTTTTTTACAGGGGAAACTTCATCCCCTGAGTTTCAAGGTGATCCTTTGCTGAAAATATGCAAGTTGTTTTCGAAAACTAGGAGTGACCATGGACCAGATCGATACATAATCAATAACCGAATAAGTTGGCAAGGATTGTAATTTTCGAGAGAACCAATCTGATTCACGGAAGTAAAAAAACCGGAACAATCCAAACCATTTAATTGCATGGTTCGGTTTGAACCACGGTGCCATCAATTTGAACTATTATGTTGCATGAGAAACCAGCAACACTCAGAAGTCACTTAAAATAAATTGAGTTTGGAGGGATTATGAAAGAAAAAGTTTAATTTTGAATTGGACTAAATTAAGATTATCAAGATCTTGAATGGGAAAAACAATTCATATTCATGAAAAAACACAGTAAGAATGGGATTACTCAAAAATTGGTGCCATGGTCGCTGCCTGTTTGTCTGCTTCTGTAGAGCCTAGTTCGGGGAATAGAACCGTTCACAAAGGCAGGCAGAGGCCATGGCACGGGTTGAATCTTAAATTGCACTAGATAAGTGAACGGTGAATCATCAAGTATAACCAAGCTGACCAAGATAAACGGGTTGAATCATCAAGTATGAACCGGTGGTCAGGCCCACGGTAGTGAACAGCTCATTGCAGTCTACTCTGGTGGAACTATTGGGTATCTCAAATCTTTAAATTGCACTAAAATATTGGGACTTTCATCGAGGACAAATAAAGTACTCATTCTCATTTCCTGCAATTTTGTTGCCATTTCAGAAATAAACCCTATGAAACAAGTGCCAGCAATCGTTCACGGAAGTCTTAAGCTGTGGGAGAGGTATTTGTCGAGTTCCACATGACTACATGCAGCATTATGGTAACTGATGTGGGTTTTATGCTTCTTTGCAGTCATGCAATTCTTAGGTATCTGGCTTGTGCATTTCCCGGAGTTCCAGATCATTGGTAAGAATTGTTGCTCCTTCTTGATATGAGTTTGCATATGCTTTAGAAGCTATATATCTGTATGAATGGTAAACTGGTATTAAACATGAGACACAGCAGGTATCGGCATGGAAAGTTTGCTGATCACTCACCTAACAATTACGTTTGTCAAGATTTACGAGCAATTAGTTTAGGGTATAACACCAGGAACTGAATGAAGGATCACCTAGGGGTGCGATGAGGGAACCAAAGCTGGTTGTGCCATACAATAGAAGTTTGTTTGCTTCTACTAGCATGTCAAGCTGACTTAGAGCTATCTTCGCCATTTGCATTAATTGAGAACCCTGCAGTATTCATGGCAAGATACCTCCACTTAGGCCTCAGGGTGGATCATTCCTCCCTCTGCCTTCGTCTGTGCATATATGCAAGCTTGTGTCCTTCCTTCTAATGACATGTTTCTAACGTTACACCATCCTATCTATTTGGGATGGCAGCATAGACTTAATTCGTTTTTTGGCAGTGGAGTTAAAAAGGGGAGAACACCGATAGTTTAGCCGTGTCTGTGTCCTGAAATTTGGAGGTTAACATGCATCTACATACTCATTTTGCATGTGATCTTCATCTAACATAATCTGTTTTGCAAAATTCCATGTCTATTTTAAATTATCAGATACATCATGATTCATGACCCCCATGAAAGGTAATTTGTCTCATATTTGCCATATAATTTTCACATTATGCAGCTTGACTTTTAACGACCCTTTATGTTCAATTCTTAAGGTATCCAACTGATCTACAAAAAAGAGCGAAGATCGAATCAGTGCTCGATTGGCATCACTTGAATTTGCGACATGGTGCACGTAAGGACCGAATATTTAATTCCAATGACTTTAAAAGTTCACTTGTTGACTTTGATAAGCAACTTCTACAAAATATGCTATTGACAGATATTGCTCTTCAACGTCCCTTTTCGCAATTCCTTTCCCTTTCTAGTTTCTAAAGATGTGTCTTTTCTTGGTTGATGATTTTTGTTTCCAGTTAGGTTGGTTCAAGCCGTAGCGCTTGCACCTAAATTGGGCCGCCAACCGAAACCTCAAGTAGCTGCTGAAGCTGAGATACTTTTGTCTGAATCTCTTGAAAAGATTGAAACAGTTTGGCTCAAGGAGAGCGGGCCATTTCTGCTGGGCAACTCCGAACCTTCTATAGCAGATCTCAGCTTGGTTTGCGAAATCATGCAACTAGAGGTAAATGGATTATACTCTATGTTACATGAATCTGCCATTTTGGGCGAAGAACCTGTCGACAAAACACGATCCCTTGTGTGAGATATGGACTCAAGA
This sequence comes from Rhododendron vialii, assembly GCF_030253575.1. Taxonomy (NCBI): domain Eukaryota; kingdom Viridiplantae; phylum Streptophyta; class Magnoliopsida; order Ericales; family Ericaceae; genus Rhododendron; species Rhododendron vialii. The sequence goes on along the minus strand of NC_080558.1, from coordinate 44,088,018 downwards.
TGGCTGTTTGAAACCAGACAAACCTGTTGAAATGTCTAATTATTTTTTTCTTCATAAAGTGAAGGAGAAAATAGGATTAGGTCCAGAAACTGTGGATTGTTGGGTAATGTTTCTTTCACTTGCTTATATAAAGAAATTGATAAAAGATAATCATGCCATATCTAAATATGTAAGTATATTTTAAGGTTTGAGATGTCCGACACTAGATGTACACAACACCTGATACTCTCACCCGAGCCCAGGTAACACCCATGTTGGGGTTGGGGAGTCGGTTTACTGCAGTTTTTGTAACATACTTTTTCGCTTAGATAAGTAAGTTGCACAATGTTAATAAGACCTCCTTTAACGCGAAAATGAACTCTAAAAAAATGTGGTGGATTCAGGTCTTGGATGAGAAGGATATCGATCGGATATTGGGCCCGCGCAAGAAAGTTCAGCAGTGGATGGAAGATACAAAGAATGCAACCAAACCTCATTTTGAGGAAATACATGGAGTGCTCTATGTAACCAAAGCAGAGCTGCAAAAGCAGAGGTTGGGAGCTAACAATGCATAAAAACAAGTTGGACTCCAAAATGTGAACACTGGTATTAGCTCCTCTACCAGTACCTATTGTATCATGTTCTGATACGAGAATACATATCGAACCCCTACTAGTGTTGAATAAAACCCCTGAGCCAGGGAGTGTAACAGCATGTGGTATTGTATTCCGTAACGCGAGGTTAGTGTAAAAATTGTCTGTGTCAGACGCCATTGAGTATTATGCCCCTTTATAATGAATGCTATGACTTTTTGCAGTGAATGATACGACGGTTGATTCTGAAATTTTTGTGCATCATGAGGTGAAAAATATTAAACCTCTCCATAGTGAATATGATGCCTTTTGTGGTATTAAGTTGCTACGGACTTTGTGGTTTTGTGACACCTGCCTATGGGTAAACGGGTAACGTTGTGCATATTTGTGGTGAATGTCAACGGAGAATATTTCTCGAGACAGGAGGGGGGATATCCTTATTAATCATTGAGGCTGTTAAGATATTGAGGTGAAATTTTACGGGCATACCTGGTATTTATGGGGAAATGATTTGATCAATTAAAAGAGTACCTAGAGTAACCCCAAGGGGTTGAAATTTTAGTCATCGTGTGCTAGAATACGACGTACACTAGGGCTGCAAACGCGCATAGCTGCTAGAAAGCGGCTCGTAGCTCAGCTCAATAATGGCTCGACTCGTGATCTAAACGAACAAGCTCAAGCTAAGATTTTCAGCTCGTTTGATTAACGAGCCGAGCTCGAGCTAGCAAAATCCAATTGTCCAAAATAGAGTTTCCTTTTTCTTTGGCCAAACGTTGCTGTTTCAGAATAATTGCCTAATGGAAACAAAACGGGAGAAATCGGAAACGTTGTGATAGTTTGTTGCTTGCTCGGAGTTTTTGGGAAAATCCAGTAACCTAGATGCTTTGAGGTATTTAAGTTAACCCAGTTGGGATTTTCTTGAAATAATTGACCTTTATAGTCGAATTTTCAAGGGTCAAAATATGCTTGAATTTCTTCACCCACTTCATGGGTTTGTAGAAGAACCTTGAATTTAAGTTTGTTCCGAAGTACTCCCTCCGTCCCGATTTGTTCGTCCCCTTTTTTGACTTATACACGTCCCAAATTGACTTGACTGTCGAAATTTCAAAATCAATAGATCAGATTATGTAAATTTCAAAATCAATACATTAGATTTAGTTTTTTTTAATAAGTTGGAAATACGAGATTGGAATGAGAGAGAGAGGAAAATGCAGGTGGGTTTTCTGTTGAACAGAAAAAACAAGGTAGAAGAAAATAACGGTGAGGTTTTCACCCCGTTAGGCAGCATTCCATAAACGGGGTCGTTTGGCTATATACAAAAGGAAACATCGTTCTAGACCATTAGGACTAATGTGTTAGCATGTCCTCGTTAAAAGCCTCCCATGATTCTTACAAGCAAATCTCAATCCGGATTCAAGTCGGGACACCTGATCGAAACTGCCACGTCAACTTTTCCTTTAAAATTGTCGGTGGTGTAGTTGCAGCATCAAAAAAGGCTTTTGGTTTGCTTGGTCCCACCCATGACCAAGTCTACTTAATTTAACCCCTAGTCTTTTTATCAAGGAGAGAGTTTTTGTGGTGCAATGAATTAGTTCTTTGGATGTGAGGGTCGATCTTCTTTGTTCCGAAAACCTTTTCTTGATTCTATTGTCCAAATCCGATTAAATTTCTCCAAATGGTCGGGCTCACCTGTAATTTCATGGGTCCTACTCCGACCATATATAAAGCGCAGCATGGTGGCCAAGTCTCTCTGCAATACAGACCTCAAAGCTACATACAGAGAGAGAGATGGGGCTGAAAGTTTATGGCCAATCGGAAGTCCGAACCAGCACGAGCCGTTTACATCTTCTGCAAGAAATCATCCACACTAATTAAATTTACTAGTAGTTTTATCGAATTGGGTGCTCGTTTTTAATAATTATAAATTATGGTTATGATTATATTTCCATGATAAGTTTTCCTTTTTTGTATGTGAATATCTCATTGTACATGTACATGTATATGTGGTTCTGTAGGATGAATGGGATAGATTTAGAAGAGATCTCAGTCAACTTTCTTGCAATGGAAACTTCATCCCCTGGGTTTCAAGGTGGTTCCTTTGCTCAACAAATGCAATGTTGTTTTACAAAATTAGGAGTGACCATGGACTGGATCGATACATAATCAATAACCAAATAAGTTTGTTACGGAATGTAATTTTCGAGAGAACCAATCTGATTACAGAAGCCAAAAAACCAAACCAATCCAAACCGTTTAATTGCATGGTTCGGTTTGAACCATGGTGGCATCCAGGAGCCGATCTAATGTAGGCCCAGATGGGTCATGTGATCCAGCTGAAAATAAGGTCCCAAAAGAGGGCCCCAAGACTAGGTCAGTAATATATATAAAAAATACCGAAAGTAAATAAAGTTGTTGACTAATTCCAATGGTAGAGAGCCGCATACCTTGATGAATGACATTGGTTCAACTCTTGGTGCTGGCATTTTTGTCTCTTTTTGTGTCAATGGTTAAAAAAACACTTCTCCCCTTGAATTTTGACTGGGTTGGGGGACTTGATCGAACACACCCTTAAACTGAATTTATGTAGCATATTGGTATCACAAAATCATCTACAATGTTATCATTAATTGCACAGATCAATTAATATAACTATAACTTTCATGTAAAAATAAAAAAACACTTATTTTCTTTAACGTATTTTGTATTTTGTTTATTTCTATATTTTACAAGCACAAAATTAACTAACACTAAAAAGAAAAATACATGATACACGTGTATACTTATTTTTGAATTGAATCATGAAAATTAACGTGAGTTCGTCTACGACTTTTACATGTATAGGACTGGTCGAAAATGAGTGATCCATCTGAATTCCTGGATCTGCCACTGGTGGCATCAATTTGAATCTCCCTCCATCCCAATTTGCTTGGCCCTTTTGGGGAAGTGAGTTTTTATGGGTAAAAAATAATGAGAAATTTAATTGGTGTTTACTTTCCCAATTTGTCTCTGCTTTATGCTTTGACATGGCATTTAATATAGAAAATAAAGGATAAAATAGTAATGTTGCACAATTTTTTATATTGACGTTTCAAAATAGACAATCATTTTGACTAACAATTTGGGATGGAAAGAGTATATATTATGTTGAGAAATCATTAGCAACACTCAGAAGTTACATAAAATCATCAAATCAAAAAAACCTTTTTTTTTCTTTGCCGGCGAAAATCAACATTGTTAGAATTGTTAGATTAATACCTTAGAGCATCTACAGTGGAATAACCAAAATCATAAGAGATTGCTAAAGTTATCAATGTTCCCTCAAAAAAGTGTTTACAATAGCATAGCCAAACTTAAGAACCTTTTAGCAACTCATCAAATTTTGGCTCTTAGATAATCAAAACTAACAATTGTTTGCCAATAACCAAAACCTTCCAAACCATTAAAAGAAAAAAAAAATTACTAAAATCAAAATTACTAGAAAAATTTGTTCTAATTCCATTAAAAGACATCAAAAGTTTGGCTCAAGGAGAGCGGGCCATTTCTGCTGGGCAACTCCCAACCTTCCATAGCAGATCTCAGCTTGGTTAGCCAAATTATGCAACTAGAGGTAAATGGATTATACTCTACGTTACATGGATCCGCCATTTTGGGTCAAGAACCTCTCGACAAAACCACAACACTTTGTGCGAGATATGGATTGAAGACGGCTGTTTGAAACCGGACACATCTGTTGAAATTTCTAAATTTTTTTTCTTTAGAAAGTGAAGAAGAAAATAGGATTAGGTTGGATAAAATATTGTTGGGTAATGTATCTTTCACTTGCTTATATAAAGATGAAAGATAATCATGCCACGTATACCTTGCATCTTTATCCAAATCTAGATCCATATCTAAATATGTTCTATTTCAAGGTTTGAGATGTCCGACCCTAGATATACACAACACCTTATACTATCACCCGAGCCCAGGTAACGTCAGTCATACCCATGTTGGGGGTGGGGAGTCGGTTTACTGTAGTTTTTAACTTACTTTTTCGCTTAGATAAGTAAGTTGCAGAACGTTAATAAGATCTCTTTTAATGCGCAATGAACTCTCAAAATGCGGCGGATTCAGGTTTTGGATGAGAAGGATATCGATCGGATATTAGGCCTGCACAAGAAAGTTCAGCAGTGGGTGGAAGATACAAAGAATGCAACCAAACCTCTTTGAAACCAAAGCAGAGCTACAAAAGCTGAGGTTGGGAGCTAACAATGCATAAAAAGAAGTTGGAGTCCAAAAGCTCCTCTAGCAGCACCTGTTGCATCATGTTCTGATATGAGAATACGTATCGAACCCCTCCTAGTGTTGAATAAAACCCCTGAGCTAGGGAGTGTACCAAAAACCCACTTTGGTCGTTTGTCTGGTTATTAACTCTTTAAATGTAATTCTCCTTCCGCTTTACATAAAAAAATTGTCTGTGGCAGACGCCATAGAGTATTATGCCTCTTTATAATAAATGATGTGCCTATTTGTGGTGAATCTTACGTTGGGTGATTTTGAATGTTATGTCATTTTAAAAATGTTATGCATCATGAGGTGAAAAATATTAAACCTCTTCATAGTGAATGTGATGCCTTTTGCGGTATTAAGTTGTTATGGCCTTTGTAGTTTTGTGATGCCTGCCTGCGGGTAACGTTCTGCATATTTGTGGTGAAATATATTAAATCTCTTCATAGTGAATAAGATGCCTTTTTTGTCATTAATTTGTTACGGCCTTTGTGGTTTTTTGATGCCTACCTATGGATAACATTATGCATATTTGTGGCGAATGTCATTGCGGGATATATCCGGACACAAGATGGGGGACATCCTTTTTAGGCATGAAATATTGAGGTGAAATACGGGCATAAATGGCTATATAAGGGGAAATGATTTGATCAAAGATAACCTAGAGTAACCCCAAGGGGTAGCATTATCATCAAGACTCAGTACAGGGTTTGCTCCCTTCTAGTCCCAGATTCAAAACGTCCCAGGTTCTATTGCCATATGAGACTTGTCCCAATTTTAATTGAGCCTCTGCTAGTTTACGGTTATATAGAACCCCACGATTAGCCAAGCTGTGCATAAGGTGGCATGGACACCTGATTTATCAAAATATAAAAAGTGGATCAACTAGAGTATATATAAAGTTCAAAAAATGAACAAGCTAAATAAACAAGCTACAAGGATACATTCAATTTTAGCTACTCAAGCTACAAGGATTCATATACCATTTTAACTTAAAATGGAGCAAATTAAATATTGTACCAGGTACACAAGACTTTAGTCTACAACAGGGTATGGGATACATACATGGCATGGCAATCAACCTCACTCTATTAACAAGCTTTCAACATCAAATAGATTCTACAAATACAAAAAACAAAAATACAAAAAAAAGCAGCTTAGTTTTAACACCATCATAGTTGTTTTACTCAACGATTACTCCTCTTATCTCAAGGTTGTCCAGAACTTTGGGTCTTCTGTAATTCTTCAGCAAGAGAGAGCAACAAACAACACTAACCGAAGAGGCAGCCATTGCAGCTCCGGCAATCCATGGGGGTAACCGAAATCTAGTGGATGGAAAAAGGACTCCAGCAGCAATCGGGATGCCAATGATATTATAACCCAGAGCCCAAATGTAGTTGAGACGTATCCTCGAAAAGGTTTTCCTTGAAAGGTCAATGGCTGTTATCACATCCTCTAAGCAGCTTTTCATAAGAACAATGTCAGCTGCCTCAATGGCAATGTCTGTCCCGGCACCAATTGCCATTCCAACATCTGCAGCTACAAGTGCTGGGGAGTCATTGATTCCATCTCCCACCATTGCCACGATATAGCCTGAAGCCTGTGCATCAAAGACATATGCTCAGAGCACGGAAATAAAGGGATTGTTTGATTTACGAGTAGCTAGAACATGACAACACGGAAGTGCTAAGATAATAATCACAAGTTACTTCGGAGTTCTTAAAAATTAATACTCTCACTGCCCATTTGTTTGTCCATTTTACTATTCTGGACATCTCAAATACTAGTCGATATTTACCTATCTATTGTCGGTTTAAAGGATTTTCGAGAACTGTCTACAATAATTAATTGGTTTTTTTATTAGTGGAAAAAATCTTGAATTAAGGGCAGATGGCGGGGAAAAAATTGGGACGGAGGGAGTCAGAGAGGTGTTGTCAAACAATCTAGCATCAGTAGCATGACTAATAAAGGATCATGGATGAGTCATGGAATGGATGTATGCAAGAGGTTTTAGTATGAACATGCATGAAGTGACAATATAGGGTTGAAGCAAGTATTCAACTGCTACCTGTAATTCCTTTACTCTCTCTGCTTTATGCTCGGGCTTGGCTTCTGCAATTACATTGTCAATTCCAACTTCCTTGGCAATTGATTTGGCTGTTCCCCAATTGTCACCGGTTACCATTATACTTCTGACATTCATACACTTGAGAATGGAAATGACTTCAGCGGCACTGGGCTTCAATGGATCAGAAATGGCAACCACTCCAACTAGCTTCCTGTCTATAGCTACAAGAATCCCAGTTTGAGCCAAACCTTCAGTTTCCGCTAGCATTTCTTCAGCATCGACTGGGACGACAATGTTTTCTTCCAACATCAAGCTCTTGTTTCCTACAATCAATTCCTTGTTCCTAACAATGGCTTTCACTCCGTGGCCGGTTATGGAGTTGAAGTCTTGAGCTTCCGGCCAGGAAGGATTCTCTTCATCTTCTCGGAATTTCTTGGCATACTCAACAATGGCCTTGGCCAAAGGATGCTGACTGTTCACCTAATAAAATACCCAGCATTATGACGAGTCCTTCATAGTAAGGAAATATCAAAGAATACAAGAATCCAAGGGGCATCTTGACATTGAATGAAACTTAATCAGTGGGTGATACCTCAGTTGCTGCAACCAGTTCATAGAATTCCCGAAGCGCCATAGTTCTTAAGAGCCTTGTGTTAACAACTACTGGCTTGCCCATGGTGAGAGTTCCAGTCTTGTCGAAGACAATGCAGTTCACCTACAACGAAACATTTGCATCAAGATTTAAGTATTGCTACATATATTAGATTTTTAATATAGCACTCCAAACAGTAGCTAGTGAAGCACATTGTAGGGTGTGTTTTCCAGCTTGATTTGGAATAATAGTTGAGACTTTTAACTTAATCCACATGGAGTAAAATTTTAAAGTGCAACTGGAAGAATTAATGAAGAAACTTGATTTCTCATGATACCTTGTATGCACTTTCTAGTGCTTGACCCCCTTTAATTAGGACACCTTTGGAAGCACCAACACCAGTACCAACCATAACAGCAGTGGGAGTGGCCAAGCCTAGAGCACATGGACATGCAATGACCATAACAGAGATGCCAAACTGCAGCGCAAGCTCGAAGCTATCCATGGAGGAAGGTATCCAAGATTTCGGGTAGCCATGAAACTTCCCAGCTAAAAACCAGGCAAGCCAAGTGGAAAAAGATACAACTATAACCTGCAAAGTATAGTTTGTTCTCAGCGAATGCCAAGAAGGAAAGAACTATAACTCATTTGAAGACGGGTACTTTCTAACTCACTCTATCCAGGGCATTTACAAAATGAATTTTCGTCGAATGAACTTACAAGGGACAAAAAAGAGATTAATACACTTACCAGAGGCACAAAAAATTTGGAAATGCGATCAGCAACTTTCTGCACTGGAGCTTTAGCCATCTGTGCAGATTCGACGAGCCGAACAATTTGTGCTAGTGCACTCTCTGATCCAACCCGAGTTGCCTTAATATGTAACACACCATTCTCATTCACTGTGCCTCCAATGACTGTATCACCCTTCCTCTTTGCCACTGGTCGTGCTTCTCCTGTAACCATGCTCTCATTTACATGGCTTTGCCCCCATATGACATATCCATCTGAAGCCACTTTTGCACCTGGAATGATTTTAATCACGTCATTCTTTTGTATCAACCGACTATCGATTTCTTCTTCACGTATCACATTTCCTTCACTATCAAGGGTTAACAGCATAGCGGCGTCAGGGGACAAGTCCATGAGCTTTGCGATTGCCTCAGATGTTTTTCCTTTGGCCAAAACCTCCAAATACTTCCCAAGCAAAATAAAAGAAATGAGCATGGCGCTAGTCTCAAAGAAATCCATGGACTTGACATTTGACGAAGTTGCGGCTCTCAATACGGAGTAGACTGAATAGAAGTAGGCCGCATTTGTTCCCAAGGCAATCAAAACATCCATGTTGGCGGAACCATGACGCAGTGCTTTGTAAGAACCAGTGTAGAATCGCCGGCCAATAATGAACTGAACAGGGGTAGATAGGACCCACCTTATAAGCTCTCCTACAGTAAGCATATTCACCACTTTAGTATCCATAACATCCTTGAGTCCAGGGATATACATAAACACCATAGAGGTTAAGAAAACTGGAATTGTAAACACCGCGCTCCACAAAAAGGATCTATAGTACTGCTTTATTTCCTCCTCTCTATGGGATTCTCTTCCTCCTCCTTGGGGGAAAATCGTGGCTTTAAAACGCCCAGATGCTGTTGACTCGATGACTTCGATAAAATTTCTAGGACCTGTCAATTCTGGTTTGTAAGAAATGGAAACTTTACTGAGCTCTAGGTCAATGTCTACCTCTTGAACACCTGGGAGTGCTTGAAGTGAATTTTCAATCAATCTCATCGAATTAGTTCTAGTCCTTAATCCTTCAACTTTTAGATGTATTGTGCTCCTATCTTCTCCTGTACTTATCAAAATCCCTTCAAACCCAGTGTCTTGCACGGCTTCTATTAGCTGATTGTAGCTGACAACCTTCGGATCATACCGGATTTCTGCTTCTTCGGTTGCCAGTGCAACTTGGGCTTTTTGAACACCAGGTACTGCTTGCAAAGCAGATTCAACAGTTGTAGAACATGAAGTACAAGTCATGCCCTTTATCTGTATCCGACACACATAGGTGGATTTCTCATTTGTCTCATCTTCAACCAATGTGGCCTGAAATCCGACATCTTCAATGGTCTCTCGAATTGTTTCCGTCTAGAGAAGAATAACAAATTCTTACAACATGTGAAACCATGGGAATGCAAAAAGCTAGAAAAATGTTTCAGAATACGATGATGAACTTATCTACATTCTTTACATGAGATTAATAGGCACTTCTTAATTCCATGCTTTGACAATAATTTCATACTCTAACTCTCTACTAGTAATGTAAGTAAACCACACAAAGCATTGGCATATAGATATATGCTTTTGAGAACAATATAATGGTCCTGAATTACCAGTACCTTTCATAGATGACATGGGTAAGGTTGATTTTTTTGTTTTTGTTTTGGTAATTAGGTAAAGTGGAAGTTGTCTAACAGACCTGCAACCAATGATTCAAACACATACAGAAACGGCATATAAATTGGAGTATGTCGCTTCACGTTAGCTGGAACAATTAGTTAACCTAATCCCATTTGCTGCAATATTTACCTAATAAATCGCCGAAGGACATGCTAATTAAGTAGAACATACATGGCTTCATATATCTCCGCAATGCAGCAATTTCAAGCTATAAACTTTAGCCATGTCCTCGGTCTAGTACCAGGAGAGTAGGGGGATCTTTTATTTTTTGGCAGGTACATTAGACGGATCTTAAATGTAAGAGAGACAAACTTTGGCCCGAAAAGATTACTGCGTTTCCTTAACATAGCACCAATAAAGCCGTAATTACGATTGCAGCTAGCAATAAGAACTGCTAGCCACGCCCCATGACATTGTTACTTCTACGAAGTAATCAAAATGCAATCACGGGGTACAAATAGATACGGAAGAGAACTGCAAACTCAAGAACAATAAACGTTGATCCTGATCTATAGAAAGAACCCTCTGTTTCAAACTGGATGCTGATCCAATTTTAGGCAGAGCTCTCAAGTGTATGCAACTATAAAAGCAACCTGTCCATATTTGTCATATCAACAATTAAAAAAAAAGAGCAAAATTTTCTGGTCCACGGGAAAAATAGAATACTTATAAAGAACAAGGAAAATAAATAGCGAAAACATATGTTGAAAGAAACTATGGTCAAATTTCAATCTTTCTTCTCACTAGTAGCATACTGACATCACTTCTGGCCAACTTGCTAATAATATTTACATACATGCATACGTAATTACAAATCAACGAAGAATTCAATCAAAATATGCATTAAACGTGCACATGTAATTATATGTCCATGAGTCCATCTGAAATTCGACCAATACTCGCTTAAAAATTGAACAAAGAAATGATAAATCTTGCCTTAGTTTGGCTGAAAGTAGCAACTGGAAAATTCAGTTGAAACTAGGGCTGTTAAAAGAACCAAATAGCTTGAGCTCGTTAAAACCTTGTTTAAGATTGATCATTTAATAACCAAGCCTAACTCGAGTAAAGGTTTTGAGCACATTAATTATTTAAATCACTCTTAAGCAATGTACTCCTCAGCTCGATAAACTTTAACTTACAAAATAACCAAGCTACTTGAGCTCGGTTCATGTTAAAGGTTGTTCAAAAAGGTTTGACTTTGACTTATAAGCAAATCAATCTCGAACAAAGTTTCAAAACTCATTAGAATACTTAACACCGCATTTAATTTTTACAACTCCATATAGAATACTTACCACAACTCACTTTTGGGATACCATACACCCAAAAAAATTCGGTGTACCATAGATCAACTCAACCCTAAATATATGTGAAGCATTTCTAAACCCCCATTTGAACTCCCCAAAACAAGAAAATCCACCAACATAATCACAAACACAATAAAGCCTAAATTTTTTTGTCTTAAAGGCCATCATTATTCACTAAAACTTTTAGTCAACTTTTGTTCAGCTTTTCCTCAAAAATTTCAGGAGCAATCATTTGTCTCAATGAAAAGAATTTAAAAAGTATAAAAAAAAAAAACCAACTAAAATTGCAAAAGTTTGTATAAGACGACACTAAAAAAAACAGCTCTTTCAAAAAAAGTTCATCCTCAATAAACTATGTTGTTTTTAGTGTTAATGTTTTGCTTTTTAGAAGACTCTCGCTTTACTTTTCAGACTACTCTCGTAGGAAGGAATAATAACCTAGGTCCACTTCAAATTGAGACTGCTTGGTGAGAAGTCTTGGCGCGGTAGTGACCGTAGCGTTTGTTTTTGGGGGTTCCCCCACCACCACCCCCCCCCCCCCCCCCCGTTTGCGCCAATTTCAACTCCCCAAGACACAAAATTCCATTACTTAGTGGCCACACAAACTACCAAATTAATCCACTGCAAATTGTCACAAACATAATAAATAATCCCAATCCACTTACCTATACGCATGCATGGATTTATCATTTTTCAACTTTTCAATATTAATACAACTTACCTATACGCATGCATGCATGTAAAAATAGTACAACTTATCAAGAAAAATTCAAAAGATTTCAACAATTTACTTAGATTTCTATGAGTTCTTTTAATTTATGAAAAAAAAATTAAATTTTTTCTTGAGAAAAAACGTACAGTCCCCATTCCATTTTAATAGTCTCCTACGAAAAATGTGTAATTTTTGAATTAAAAAATAAATTACTTTTGTTCATAATTTTTGTAACTTTTTCGCAAATTAAAGATCTTCTAATCATAAAATTTAAGTTGATGTGAAGAAACTTGAAAAATCGTGTCCAAAAGTACTTTATTTTTTATTTAGAAATTACACGTATTTAATAAGAATTACGTATAATAATATGGGCGTGGGCTTTGTCCCAATAAATGTCTTTGCTCAGTTTCTTGCCAATCCAGATATTGGGCGCAAACTAGGCATAGATTATTCTTTGAGTATAATGCCGTCTCCTTGTTTCTATCGGTCTTTGTACCAATTTCAAAAATTAATGAAATTTTTTTACTGTTAAAAAAATAAAAAGAATTACGTATATAATTTTGGAACGAGAGGGAATAATTTTTAAAATCTTCGTTTTTGCGTGCCGGCAAACATTTTGGGACGTAGGTGCAGTGCAAAAGGGCGTTTGATTAACCAAAGCGTATAGGAACTCACATCAACGAAGCTGGGGTAAAACATGACCTGAGCCCTGTTATTCATCACATCAACCACGGCCTCTCTGATTCCCGGCAGCCGCTTGACGGCCTTCTCGACGGACCCGGCGCAGGCCGCGCACGTCATCCCAACGACCGAAAACAGCGCCTTCGACTCCGGTCCCTCCATGCCCTTCTCCTGCTCCAGAGGCAAGAACCCCTTGGGGTACTTGGGCATCGAGGGGTAGTGCGGCCGCGGCGATAAATTTCCGTGGGAGGTACTGCTGCTCTCCCCCCTGATACACGCCAGCGAGATCAACTTCGCCGCCATGTTCTCTCTCTCTCTCTCTCTCTCTCTCTCTCTCTAGGAATTTGCGGAAGGTAAAGGAGCTTTCCCGGGAGTAATTGTTCCCCTGGCGTAGCATATATACTCCGGTGAGAATAAAGCGGATCCGAAGCTGAAGGAATACAATACTCCTATTTGAAAATTGTTCGGTGTTCTCAGAGCACCACGTATATATATACTCCGTACTATAAAAACGATATGGGTACCGACCCACATGGACCGACTAGTGGTAGATTTAGAAATTTACGTTCGTGGGGCACATATTATTTATGATGCTAAAGAAGAATTTCATAAATAAATAAAAAAACATTAGTCAATTTCCTCCATCACTTTTACTTACTATGTTATTGTTTCTTTCAAGTGAAATTAAAAAAAAAAATCTTATAAATGTAATATGTCTTATTACAGCATTTATAAGTGAAGACATAGCTAATTCATATAAGGATAACTAGAATAGAGTGTGTGGAGAAAAGAAAGGTGTAAAAATTACATATTTAAGCAGAAGCTTAACAAAAATTTAGTGTATAGTATATAGGACACTATCATAATTTTAAGACTATATATTAGAACGACGTTGAAGTTATTTTGAAAAATTAAACCCAAGGAGTTGGTTTGGTGGCTAAGACTTGAGATTTAGTGGTTTGTTTTCTTCTAAGATATATCTTAGTTATTATTCTAGGTGCTATCAACTTTTATGCGGTCAGTCCACCCAGTAGTGGAATGTAGGTTTAGTCCTAGAGATTAATAAATGTGCACGTAAGTTGGTCCAAAAACTTTGAAATATCTAAAAAAATATATTTTATTTTCGAGAATCGTGTGGAGGCGCGTGCCCCCATAGGACCCTTATTAGGTCCGCCTCTGAAACCGACCATGTACGAATGGGTTCGTGGGACTCCATAGTATCGACAAGTCCTTGATCCATACATCCAATTTTCAAACCCATTCATACGTGGTCGGTACCCTATGGGTTGGTACGCATAGCAAAGCTCCACCGCGTATCTATGGGTATCGCTACATGGTTTTTTCAGACATCTTCTCCACCACACAATATTGTGGAGTTCACCGGTCAAGACTAGTTACGAAGATTGTGTTCTGGGGGAGCAAGTTGGCACCAAGGCACTGGATAATCTATATATTATAGAACTATAGTTTGATTGATAGTATTTGACTTGTTTTGAATTTTGTTTCTGCATTAAAAATATAGACCTTGTTCGATTTGGGTTTTGACGGAGGTTTTTAAGAGCATCTCTGGACTTTACCTATTTTTTCTCCCAAATTTGAGTTTTGAGTAAAAATCCATTTTGAGTAGGCGCATCTTTAATCATCAAACCCAAATTTTACCCAAATATGAAGTATATTTTTAATTCCTAATAGCAAAATGGAAAAAAGATTAGAGCAAGGACCATGTATCTTCTTTTGCTCACGCCTTCTTCTTCTTCTTTCTACGTATCTCTCTCGTCTTCTTCTTCTGCTCACACCACCACTTTTTCTCTCTACATCTTCTTCGTTTGCACCAGATTCTTCCTCGCTCCCCTTTCTAAGTTCAAACCCCCAACCCCGGCAAAGATCTGCACCATATTCGATAAACTTGGCAACTCTAGCAAAGCTCTGCACCATATCCGACAAACTTGGCAAATCCGGTGAAGCTCTGCATCTGTACGCCTCTCTCTCTCTCTCTCTCTCTAACTAGCAGTTGGAGGAATGGGAAAAGGGTTTGGACTGTCCCAAATTTGGGGAAAAAATGGATAAAACACAAAATAGCCGGGGAAGGGTTTGAGTCAGGATTGGAGAGAGATTTTTGAGGTTTTTGCCCAAATTTTAAATTTGGAGAAGGGTTTGGGTCAAGACTGGAGATACTCTAAAAGTAATGAATGAAAATAGATAGATATAGAATTTATTAAAAACCGTGCACAACGATTCTGAGACCCCAAACCAACAAGCGCTTGTAACAACTTCCCCGCCATGTTTCTCTCTCTCTCGGAATCTGTTGAAGGTGAAGGAGCTTCCCTGGAGTATTTTTAATTGTTCCCCCTGCTTTGCGTAGCGTATATTGGTGAGATAGGACACAGTGAATAAAGTGGACCCATAGTGCGCGGGAATAGAGGATTAAAAAATTGCTCGGTGTTGTTGGGCACAGGGCACCACGTATGCCTGTGTGTGGTGCTTCATGCCTCTTTTTCGTCACACTATTTTATGGATTTAAAGACGAAGTTTTGTGTTGTAGAGGCAAAAAGTATCAGAAATGCTACACACACATACAATCTGTGCACAGATTGTGCACAGATTGTGCACAGATTTTGTTGTGGGGCCCACTATGGGTTCCACACAAATCATCCGAGCCGTTCATTAAATGTAAAATATTTTTTCAAGGGTCCTCGTAAAAAATAATCTCAATCCGATACCTATAGATGCTCGATCCAACCGTATAACTTTTCATTATCCCAAAATCTGAATGAAAAGTTAGATGGTTGTATGAAGCACCTATAGGTATTGGATTGAGCTTATTTTTTATGAGAACCTTTGAAAAAATGTTTTACATTTAATGAACGGCTTGGATGATTTATGTGGAATCCGTGGTGGGCCCCACAACGAAACCTGTGCACAATCTGTGCACAAAAATCTGTACCGGTAGCAGGACTCAAAAAGTATACCGGTAGGGACATTGGAAGAACGGGCTGTGCACAGATGCAAAGTAGGGCCTGCTTTTGGGTTTCATTTTTGAGCCACTCATTAATTTTAAAATATGTTTTTTGAGGGAACCGGCTTCTCACCAGTTTCTCTCTCCGGTCACTTGTCCAGTTTGAATAGTTGTGGGTCCAGGACAATGATCAAAACGATTTATGTTGTAGGTCTCGTCGAAATCTTAAACACTAAAAATCATGTTGAACGGTTAACGTTTGATACTTGATCGGCGCCTATTTATATTAAAAAATATAGTATATTGTTCACACTAGATTCGAACCCATTTGTGTGTGTTTTTTCAATATATAAATGGGTGCCGATCAAGTATCAAACAATGCCCGATCAACATGTTTTTTATTGTGGTTGAAATTCTCGACGAGATTTACAATATGAACAATTCCAATCATTTTTGTAAGCCTGGAATAGACCCACAAAAATGCAAACTGAGTAGTGACCGGAGAGAGAGAAAGTAGAGAAGAACTAGTTCTTTTTTTTGAGTTACCTAGTGAAGAAGCAGATCGAAGGGAGGGATGACTGTACGTGCTAAATCCAACCTTTTAAGTTTTCAAGGGATTTAAATTTGAATGAGTTTTTTTTTTTTTTATCCGCAAAAGGGTGGGAGGGAGCGACCAACGTAGCAACCTTCCTTGGGCATGACCATAGGAGTTCCCTATCCGCTGTGGAATGTCTGGTTCGAGTCATAACTACTGTCCGTGAAGACAGGCCGTCACCACAACATCACCTAAGTACAAAATAGCAAGGGAACAAATCCTCCATTCTCTTGCCACTAACAAGACTTGAACTAGAAACTTACCTAAAAATGAAGGAGGCTTTTGCCATCCAAACTACCACCATCGGTGGTCTGAATGAAAACTTGGTAAGTTGGATAAAGCACTTACAGTCATTCAATTGTGCTGATTCTTCACTATGTCACCCAAAATAAATTTCAAAATTAATGAGCGGCTCAGAATGGGACTCGGCCCATGCACTTTTCAATTGTCTACAACTGTGCTTACAATATCTAACTATACCCGTACCATATTCAAGCTGTTGTGGAGGAGCCTTCGGCACCCAAGGCACTGGTTTGCATTCCGGTAAACTTACAAGTCCGAAACTTAGACTCCGTTTGTTTGAGTGTAAAATATTTTTCGATAAAATATTTTATCTATTTTTCGGTGTTTGGTTGTGTAAAAAATTAGAAAAATATTTTACATATAAAACATTTTCCATCAATTGGATGAAAATGACTTACTCTTAAATCTTCCGTAAGTTATTTTCTGAAATGAACCCGCTGCCTTCTACTGCAATTCTCACTGCTAGTTTCCTCGATTGTCAATCATGACCCATGTTCAATTCCAATATTTTCAAATCTCTCCACCGTTTAAGCCCCCTTGTCTCTCTCTTTACTATTTTGTTGATTTCTAAAAATATTTTCAAGTGCTAACCAAACACCGAAAAATAAAAGTTTGAAGTTTATTTTCTGAAAAAATATTTTACATGGAAAACGTTTTACATCAAAACAAATGGAGACTTATTTCGGCATTTTTTCCTTCTAAGTCTCAATAAGTTTACAAGAATAGAGTCTGAACGCTCTATATTATGTTGGAGTTTGGTTGATATTATTTGACTTCTTTTGAGTTTTGTTTCAGCTCTATAAAAATCTAGCGGGTTAATGTGAGTCATTGACAGTGGATGACGATACCGGATCAAATATAATGAAGAAGAAGAATGAAAATGATATTAGAAGAGTTCAAATGTCATACTCCATCCGACCTAATTTGTTTTTTTAATTTAAGAAAATAATTGACTATTGTATTTAAAATACTACTATAATAATTGCTCCTATTGAGTTTCAGAACTCTTGCCCTAACCCGAGAAGATAAATCCGTTGACTTTGAAATGATGTTGTTTTATAAATCAATAAAGAATGGGCAAAAAAATAAAAATTGCGTATGGTGTGACTCAATATCTTTCAAAATAGACAATTATTCTAAGAAAAGCAAAATTGAACAAAGAAACAGCGACGTCGAAGGACATAGGAAATATAATGAAAATTTTAGTAAACGTTCTTCCGTTGCATCGTATTGGAAGAGTTTTGGATTCTTAGTCACACCGGTTATATTTTTTATTTTAAAATTATTAAAATACATCATGTATATCTTCAGATCGATCAATATCCCAATTTATATCCTTTTTTATTTCATAGTTTCCGTCCAAGTGAACCTGAAGAGTGAATTATTTCATAGTTTCCGTCCAAGTGAACCTGAAGAGTGAAGATGACGTGTGAAGATTTACTACAGTTGTAGATGACACATTTGAAGATTACGTACGGAAGCTCCGAATGGATCGGACACTCACGTTTGCAAACCTATACACGCATGAATTGATACACTTTCTTAAAATATTTGAACTCTTCAAAATGCACAAGCAAAACTTGTATCATTTTCTTCATTTTTTGTTTCCACAAATTCTGTTTTTATTAATTGTTAGTAATTTTGAAACTATAACCATTTTGGTTGGGCTGTTGGGGTGAAGATGTACAATTTTTTTTTGATCGGCAAAAAAATTTCATTATCATAAAGATACAAATGAAATTATTACAATAGAAAAAGATATGCATCAAGAGGGGTGATGATGTATATTTAGTGTTTTGATTAGGCATTTTGCCTAGTGACTACTGTAGATGCTCTAACACCATATGTTGCCTAGTTCGCACATGATTTTATTCACACACAAAAAAAAAAAAACGTCCTCTCAACGGTAACAATTTCAAGGATTCAAGGATTCTGCAGGGCACGTCCTGTAGGGCACCATGCACTATAGGGTTTTTGAATCCCAATTTCAATAGGTAAAATAAACTTTCAAAATCAAGAGCGAGTACACTATTGGATAGCCCGGTCCTTCCAATCTTATCTTTATCATCAAATTAATAAATTGTATTTAGATAAAATCAGAGTGATTTTAAAAACTTATGGTTCAAAAAATTCTACACTGTAATGGGGAGTTGAACGGGCCAAAATGAAAATTCTTTAAGTATGATCTAGTGGTGGAGAACCATTGGACGCAATTGGTCGTCCAAAAAAATAGATTGTGTATTTATTACTAGTGGAGTATGGCAGTTTGAACGGTGGGGAATCAATTGGGTCCCGCGTGTGTTGTGATTATAATATTTGTTTTTTTGTTGCATATCATGACTCTTTGATTTAGTGGTAACAAAGATTGGGGGCGCTGTTATTCGCGGCTCTTTATTTTCTCTTATAGCCCACTATAATTCGGTAAATAGTTGTTGAAAATCATAAATAACATTTCGGTAAATTGATGTTGAAAACAAGATTATATTTCGGTAACTACATATTGAAAATATGTTTAACTTTCGGTAAACAACTGCCGAACATACATTTTCAGTAAATAGCTGTTGAAAAATATATTATATTTCGGTAATTGGATGCTGAAAATATATCTCAATTTCGGTAACTAACTGTCGAATATAATTGAAAATTTTTAACAAGCTATGAGAGAAAATAGAGGGCTGCGAATAGCAGCGCCAAAGATTGATTGCCCTAATTGGCTTGGCTTTTTTATTTTTTATAAATATATAAATAACTCGATATCCGAGTCAGTTTGCGTCTACCTCAACTAATTTTGTAATTATTAAATTAATAGATCGGACAAATCCTCCAGTGACCCCAAAATTTAGAATGTATTTCTCTTGTAATTCCAAGATTTAGCATATTTGGCCTTTGTTAAATTCGAATAAACGACCACACAGATGGCCGAGTCTAAAAATACTACTCCCTCCGTCCCATAATGTTTGGCACTTTCACTATTCCAGCCTTATGAAAAAATTAACAATATCTTTTAATCCATAATATTTTTTTATAAGCAATATGGATCTTGTTTGATAGAGTTTAATTTGTTCTATTATACAAAGTTCAAAAAATTGCCTAAAACATTATGGATTGAAAGATATATGCAATTTAAAAATGGCACGCATTCCTAAAAATGCCAAACATTATGGGACGGAGGGAGTACTACTAACTATTCGGATGAGGTATTGTGAAGGGAGATTGTGATATCCCCTTTTAATTCGTGGACCCAGCCTTAAGACCTCGTTTGGGAAGTAAAATTGAGGGGATATTAGCTAAGTCCCGGATTCTATTACACTCCCTAATATCCCTAGAGGGGTATTATTTATAGGGAGGTTCTGGGGTGTTATTATATAATACCCCCGGATAATACACCTTTATCTTCTATTTCAACTACAAAATAACATTATCCCTTATTTTATCTCTCATCTAAATCAAGTACTATTTAATCATCCGTCACATCAATGTGGGCTCATCCTTCTTACATAATACCCTCTATTATCTTATCCCCCATCATAACTAATACTCTCAATCTTTGTCCCGCATCTAAACGGGCCCGCAGTACTACTACAAGAAGTTAAGTTCGTTGGGGCTTTGCCTCCAAGTTACGTTGGTGGTCGGCCCGACAGTTGAATCCTCCTATTTCATTTGAGTTTATATATATACACACACACACACACATACACATACACACACACACAAAACTTCTTATAAGGGCGCTCTTATCGTATTACGGTAAGGACGTCCCTTTCCCGACTAATTTGCGATGATCCGAGCCGCTCAATGTATTCAGAACGTGATTTTAAGGGTACCTGCGAGAAATCAGCAAAAAAAAAAGACAGGAAAGGGCTTGATCCGAGCAATTTTTGTTTGTATTTTATCGAACGGTTCAAATAAAAACTGCTCAAATCAAGCCCTTCCCGGTCTTTTTTTTTTGCTGATTTCTTGCGGATACCCTTAAAATCACATTCTGAACACATTGAGCAATTCAGATCATCGAAATATGGTCGGAAAAGGGGAGAAAAGGGGAAGCCCTTACCGTAATACGGTAAGGATGCCCTTATAAGAAGTGGACTGTATATATATATATATATATATATATATATATATATATATATATGTATAAGCGTATCATTTGCTGTAAAAAATACGGAGTATCTAGATTTTGAAAATTTGACCTACCAATACAATTAAATATTTGTATGAGAAGGGAAAGTCTACAATACACACCTTAAAATGGTGTACTATATGCACATATTTTATGATTTATTCATAACATTTTAGAATATTTCGTAACTTTTCAGCAGTACGATTCGTAACATTTTCATTATGATTAATAACATTTTGGTGTATCTCGTAACCTTTATACGATTCGTAATTTTTTAGCAATACGATTCATAACATTTTCTCTATAATTCATAACATTTTGGGGGTGCATATAATACACACCCAAATAAGGAGTGTGTATTGTAGTCTTTCCCGTACGAGAATATGTGAATTTTCGTCTTTTGTTATAAGACTTTAATTATTTCACGAGACATTCTCCTAGACTTCTTTCTCCTTGTCCCGTTGTGGTTTCTTTAACAAGAAAGATCGGCAAAGATGGAATGAAAACCCGTACAACTATACATAAATAGAAAGGAAAATGTGTAAGTCAGAATCATCAAACCCTTACTAATATATAGTACAATATGTGAAACGATGGAAAGTTGTACCTGTATATTAAAAAAAAAAAAAAATCTAAATTTTAACATTAATAGATATATGTATTAATATTATGGAAAGTTGAATCTGTTTAGAATGAAATAGTTTGTCAACAAAACTTGGCTGAGATCTATGAAAGACTGGAGTATTTCGTTAAAGAAAACTTGGATGAGATCAATTGACGTAAAGGATATAAAATATCGGTCGCTATGTAGCGGTTTTTCTGTCCTTCGATACCGCTACACCCTGTTATATGGCGCCATAAAAAATTCACAACTGTATCAGCCGACATTTCATTTTTTCATATTTTATTTTTTGTCAAAAGGCCAATTCAAGTTTGGATGAGAGATAAACTTTCAAAGTGGATTCAAGTTTTGGATGAGAAGGATAAGGATCGAATATTAGTCGCGCACAAGAAAGTTAAGCTGTGGATGGAAGATGCAAAGGGACTTTGGGGTTGGTGTTGTGCAGTGAGGCCGTGTTGCGCACCACCGAGCCGTCAGATCGTGCATTCGACGGCTCGGATCTCATCTCGGTAACCAATGATCGACAGCCGTTTATTGCAGAGATGAGATCTAAGCAGTCGGATGCACGATCCAACAGCTCGGAGGTGCGCAGCACGGTGCTACGCACACCACCATTCCCCAATTGGATGCAAAGAATGCAACGAAACCTCATTTTTGATCTTTGTAACCAAAGCAGAGCTACAAAAGCAGAGGTTATTGGGGTGCTAGCAATGCATAAGAAAAACCGCAGTACGAAATGTCCACACTGTAATGACTATATATTTACGTCAAAATTATGTTTTTCTTATACCCGTATGTCCGGGCAAGCTTGCGTGCTCGTCTGGCACTTACCTATAGTATCATGTTCTGCCATGGGAATATCTGTAAACCCCTCCTTATGTTGGATAAAATCCCTCTTGAGCTAAGAGACTGCATCTAAGTATTGTACTGTATTAAGGATTAAAAAAAAAGTATTGTACTGTATTAAAAATGTGACTTATGTGCGAGAGACATGAGACTCAAAATCTATGAAGGAGGGATTCTCAAAGATTTGTTGTTTCATTATTGTAGCTCATTGAATGTAATTCACTAATTCTCCAACCGCTCGACGTTGAAAAAAAGGAAGAAGAAGAAGTCTCTCACCTTGTCTATGGGAAACGCCATAGACAAAAACATGAGGCGGAGCCGTGGAGGGAGTATACTCCTTTATAGTCAATGTTAAGCCCTTTCACGGTAAATGTTATGACGGGGGCACCATAAAATAAGTGATTTTAAAAATGTTATGCCATTTTTAAGATGTTATCCACATGGTGAAAAATGTTGCACCTTTTCCAATTGTGAATGTGAGGACGTTTTGTCGAACTAGTAATGGAGCAAACTTCTAGTGATCTTTTGTTTATTGTTTTGTCAATTTTTTTGGGATTGATCATTTACTTGATGAGAAGAATTGGAAAAAAATTATAAAAATATACACGTAAATATACACTGAGGACATCAAGACAACTTCGATATTTTTTGGACGGACAAAGCTATGGTACACAGGATATACCGTATGTCTAAATTATGACAATTTGTGATTTTCATTATGACGATTTTTGGTTTTCTAATGCATATTTTGATGCTAGGTACGACTTATACTTTAAAATTTACCCGTTGAACAGGTTATTAGCAAGTTACCTATAGTTAAAAAATATTTTTATTATGTAACCATAATTATTCGTATTAAAAACCGTAATACTTGTACCACAACCAAATATATAAGTACAATATCACAAATTAAATAATGCTACCCACAAATGTTATGACAACACCATAAATTGGCACTATCTTACCACAATGATTCGTACCAAAAATTCTTTGACAGGTATGATATTCCGTAACAAAATTAAAATATGTCGTACCAGAATCAATAATTGTTATACCCAAACAAAATACATGTGTAAAATACCACAAATTCAGTAAAATAACAAAATTTGTTATGACAACACCTAAAATTGTCATTTTCTTACCACAACGTGTCGTATCAAAAGAAAACATATTTAAATACTATAAATTATATAACAAACCATAATTATTATGATAATACCATAATTTGGCATTTTCATGCCCACAACTGTCATAGCAAAGAAAATTGATTAAAACATTCCGAAACAATACCAAAATACCACAAATTCAGTAATATAACCAAATTTGTTATGACAATACCATAAATTGACGTTTTTATACCCACAACGTGTCATATGAAAAAAATTTAATCGGAATATTCAATTAAAGATATTACAACCAACAAAATACCAAACCACAAATTCAGTAATATAACCAAATTTGTCATGACAATACCATAAATTGACGTTTTCATACCCATAACTTGTCGTATAAAAAAATTCAATCGAAAAATTCAATTAATGATAGTTATAATTAGAAAAATACCATATCACAAATTCAGTAATATAACCAAATTTGTTATGACTCATAACAACACCACAAATTGACGTTTTCATACCTACAACGTGTCGTATGAAATAAATTCAATCGAAATGTTCAGTTAACGATAGTTATAACCAACAAAATACCAAACCACAAATTCAATAATATAACCAAATTTGTTATGATAACACCATAAATTAACGTTTTTATACCCACAACGTGTCATATCAAAAAATTCAGTTAACGATAGTTATAATAGGCAAAATACCATACTATAACTAAACGTCGTTAGCGAGTATATTTTTAGAATGATCGATCATAACTGTTAGAATATCAAGTCATACGATATTCAGCATTGTCACCAAAATTAGATATCGACAACTGCGTAATCGAAAAAATTTAATGTATCCAGATACAAGAATGAAGTTGATCGCTTATCATTAGACTCTTAATCAGACAAAAAAAATCCTTTTACTATTGAATTCGGGTGCCGATGAAAGGGCTTTCTAAACCCTATCGAGCCAAAAAATTACGTGGATTATTTAATTAACAAATATAACGAAATCAATGGTTTTGATCGTTATTATTGTGTCGTGGTTGCAAGTTAACTGTACATTCAGTTACAACAGAAAAATTGGTTTTATATCAAGTATATTGAATGCACAATTCTAAATATTCTTTTGGTACGACACATCGTGGTAAGAAAATATCAATTTTTTGTGTTGTCATAACAATTATGGTTATGTTATATAATTTGCAATATTTTATTAATTGATTTAATAAATGGGTGGTCCGGATTATTTACTTTTAAATCCAATGGTTTAAAATCATAGTGCGTATGGTACACCCCCTAATTAGGGGTGTGTACCATAGGACTACCCTTTTTGGACTTAAGGGAACTATTTTTGCTTTTGATCGTATTATTGTTTTACATTTTAGATTCTTCTAGTCAAGACCAATAATTAATCCAAAACTCAATGCAAATTCAACGAAAGTTCACAAAAATCAAACAGAAATATCGCAATCCAAATTTTGAAATTTCGCCAAAGTTGCTAAATGTTGTACAAGACTTTAATCTACAACGGGGCATGAGAGCAAGCTTAACACCAAATAAATTCTACAACTCAACTACTATTCCTCCTATCTCCAGGTTGTCCAGAATTTTGGGTCTTCTGTAATTCTTCAGCAAGAGAGAGCAGCAAACAACACTAACTGAAGAAGCAGCCATTGCAGCTCCAGCAATCCACGGTGGTAACCGAAGTCTAGTGGATGGAAAAAGGACTCCAGCAGCAATTGGGATGCTGATGAGATTATAACCCAGAGCCCAAACATAGTTTAGACGTATCCTCGAAAAGGTTTTCCTTGAAAGGTCAATGGCCGTTATCACGTCCTCCAAGTAGCTCTTCATAAGAACTATGTCAGCTGCCTCAATAGCAATGTCGGTTCCCGCACCAATTGCCATTCCAACATCTGCAGCTACCAGTGCCGGGGAGTCATTGATTCCATCTCCCACCATTGCCACGACGTAGCCTGCAGCCTGTACATTGAAGACGTATGATCATAGCATGTAAATAATGGGATTGTTAAATTTATGTGTAACTAGAACATGGTAATGTAGAAGTGCGAGATTATGAAAATTGATACTCCCTCTGCCCCATTTGTCTCTCCATTTTCACCATCTTGGACATCTCAAAATAATCTTTTATATTTTGAATTTACTCTGGGTTTAAAAGATTTCGAGAACTTTGTCTACAAGAATTTTAACTGTGATTAGTGGACAATATCTTGAAATTTTTGCAAGGGAAATACATTATTTGTTTTTCCCCGTTAAAGGGCATATGGCAAAAAAAAAAAAAAAAGGAACGGAGCGAGTAAAAGAGGTTGTCAACCAATCTATCATGACTAATCAAGGACGAATAGACTGGATAAGTCATGGCATGGATACATCATACATGCAAGAGGCTTTAGGATGAACAAGCACGAAGTGATAATATAGGGTCGAAGCCTATTCGAATTGCTACCTGTAATTCCTTTACTTTCTCTGCTTTATGCTCGGGCTTGGATTCTGCGATGACAGTGTCGATTCCAACTTCCTTGGCAATTGAATTGGCTGTTCCCCAATTGTCACCGGTCACCATTATACTTCTGACTTTCATAGACTTGAGAATGGAAATGACTTCAGCAGCACTGGGCTTCAATGGATCAGAAATGGCGAGGACTCCAACTAGATCCCTATCTACTGCTACAAGAACCCCAGTTTGAGCCAAACCTTCTGTTTCCGCAAGCATTTCTTCAGCTTCGACTGGGATGACAATGTTTTCTTTCAACATCAAGCTCTTGTTTCCTACAATCAATTCCTTGTTCATAACAACGGCCTTCACTCCATGGCCGGTTATGGATTTGAAGTCTTGAGCTTCTGGCCAGGCAGGATTCTCTTCATCTTCTCGGAATTTCTTGGCATACTCAACGACAGCCTTGGCCAAAGGATGCTCACTGTTCACCTTAAAAAAATACCCAGCATGGTGAGGAGTCCTTCTTTGTCAGGAAATTTCGAAGAATACAACAAATCAAGGGGTATCTTGACATTAAATGAAACTTAAATCGGCGGCTGATACCTCAGCTGCAGCAACCAGTTCATAGAATTCTCTAAGCACCATAGTTTTGATGAGCCTTGTGTTAACAACTACTGGCTTGCCTGTGGTAAGAGTTCCAGTCTTGTCGAAGACAATGCAGTTCACCTACAAAAAACCATTCGCATCAAGATTCTAGTATCGCTACATAAACTAGATTTTTACTATAGGACTCCAAACAGTAGCATGTGAAGTACATTTGAAATTTGAATGGTGTGTTTTCCAATTTGATTAGCAATACATGTCAGACTTTTAAAGAAGTAAAAATTTTAGGTGAAAGTACACGGAGACCCCCTCAACTATGCCTTTTTTTCACGAAGACCCCCTAACATTTAAAACTGCTCATACAGACCCCCTCAACTATATGAAATGAAAAATTGGCTAACACTGTTAACGGAATGAGGAAAAATGACGATTCTACCCTTAAAAAGTCGTCCACACTGACCCCTTCATCTTAACAGTGTTTTTGACACAAGGGTGCTAATTGGTCAACGGTTATAGTTTAGGGGGTTTGTATGGGCGGTTTTAAATGTTAGGGGGTTTCCATAGAAAAAAGGCATAGTTGAGGGGGTCTCTATGTACTTTTACCAAAATTTTATGAAGTGCAGTTTCTAAAGAAGAAATTGATTTCTCAATCTACCTTGTGTGCACTTTCTAGTGCTTGACCACCTTTAATTAGGACACCTTGGGAAGCACCAACACCAGTACCAACCATAACAGCAGTGGGAGTGGCCAAGACTAGAGCGCATGGACATGCTATGACCATAACAGAGATGCCAAACTGCAGTGCAAGCTCGAAGCTATCCATGGAGGAAGGTATCCAAGATTTCGGGAAGCCATGAAACTTCCCAGCTAAAAACCAGGCAAGCCAAGTGGAAAAAGATAGAATTATAACCTGCAAAGTATAGTTAAAAAATGTGACCGAAGGCCAACAATGATAAGAACTATTACTCGTTTGCTAACTCCTTGGTTCTATCCAGCAGATCTAGAAAATCAATCTTCATCGGGAAACTAATACAGTAAAAGTTCCCCCAAGAAGGGAGGAAAGTCCTATTTTCGAAACTTGTTTCCCACCAAGGACAATAAGACTTAGCACCTTGAAGGACAGTCTGACAGTAAGAAAATTTCTAAACACTGACAAATTTATCGCCGCACCTAAAACATGAACATGACGCTTTTTATTGATTTACTACTGAAATATAAAACGCTGAAAAGGCTCTCATTCATTTAGGAAAAAGGACTTCAATGCACATATTTTCCTTCGCACCGAATAAGTTCGGAATATAGGACTAGAAACTAATTTACTGGAAAAAAAAAAAAAACAGCTCAGGTATACTACTTACCAGAGGCACAAAAAATTTGGAAATGCGATCAGCAAATTTCTGCACCGGAGCTTTAGCCATCTGTGCTGATTCCACGAGCCGAACAATTTGGGAAAGAGCACTCTCCGATCCAATGCGAGTTGCCTTTATATGTAACACACCATTCTCATTCACCGTGCCTCCAATGACCGTATCTCCCTTCCACTTTGCCACTGGCCATGCTTCTCCTGTAATCATGCTCTCGTTTACATGGCTTTGCCCCCATATGACATAGCCATCTGAAGCCACTTTTGCACCTGGAATAATTTTAATCACGTCGTTCTTTTGTATCAATCGAATATCGATTTCTTCTTCACCTATTACATTTCCTTCTTTATCAAGGGTTAACAGTATAGCCGCCTCGGGGGACAGTTCCATAAGCTTTGCAATGGCCTCAGACGTCTTACCTTTGGCCAAAACCTCCAAATACTTCCCAAGCAAAATAAAAGAAATGAGCATTGAGCTAGTCTCAAAGAAATCCGTGGATTTGAAATATGGAGAAGTTGCGGCTCTCGATACATTATACACTGAATAGAAGTAGGCCGCATTTGTTCCCAACGTAATCAAAACATCCATGGTGGCAGAGCCATGACGTAATGCATTGTAAGAACCAACATAGAATCGATGACCAATAACAAACTGAACAGGGGTAGCTAGGGTCCACCTTATAAGCTCTCCCACAGTAAGCATATTCACCACTTTAGTATCCATTACATGCTTTAGTCCAGGGATATACATAAAGACCATAGAAGTTAAGAAAACTGGAATTGTAAACACTGTGCTCCACAGAAAGGATCTATAGTACTGCTTTATTTTCTCCTTTCTATGGGATTCTCTTCCTCCTCCTTCGGGGAAAAACATTGCTTTAAAACGCCCGGATTCAGTTGACTCGATGACTTTGATCAAATCTCTAGGTCCTGTCAAATCTGGTTTGTAAGAAATGGAAAATTTATAGAGCTCAGGGTCAATGTCTACCTCTTGAACACCTGGGAGTGCTTGAAGCGAACTTTCAATCATTCTCATCGAATTACTAGTCCATTTTCCTTCAATTTTGAGCTGTATTTTGCTTGTATCTTCTCCAGTACTTATCAAAATGGCTTCAAACCCAGAGTCTTCTACGGCTTCTATTAGCTGATTGTAGCTGACAACCTTCGGATCATACAGGATTTCTGCTTCTTCGGTTGCTAGTGCAACTAAGGCTTTTTGAACACCAGGCACTGCTTGCAAAGCAGATTCAACAGTTGTAGAACAAGTAGTACAAGTCATGCCCTTTATCTGTATCCGACATACATAGGCGGATTTCTCGTTTGTCTCATCTTCTACCAACGTTGCCTGAAATCCCACATCTTCAATGGTCTCTTGAATTGTTTCCGTCTAGAGAAGAATAACAAATTGTGAAACAGTGGGAATGCAGACAGGAAGTATATAATGAAGTGCAGATCTTTCTTAAAACATGACTAAATGTAAACAGCATGATTATTTCCTGACTAACTTACAAGTTATTACAGAATATACTAAGAAGAAAAGGTTGCTTGCTAAAATGGTTCTCTCACTTCTTGTGTGGTGTTAGCAATAGATTGCTTCAGCTGATAGATTTTCGGCGCGTTAGTCTGGGTGAATCGATCACGTAGATCGATCCATATTTCCCTTGCAGTTTGCGCGTATAGAATACTAACACGGATCTCACTTTCTGTGGAGTTGAGGATCCATGAACTGACAAGGTCATTGCCGCGCTCCCATTGACGTAGTTGGGTGGTTTCCTTGGGCTCTTCAATTGAAAGTATTCACAAAATTGCTAATATTTACATAGAGAGGCTTCCAAGAACAAACTAGAAATATTCATGCAAACGTACTTACATGTCAACCTAGAATTCAGTCGGCACCTATTACACGTGGACGCGTAGTTATATGGGCCATGAGTCCATCCAAAACTCAACCAATACGCACCTAAAAATGAAAGAGAAATGAAGGTTCTTGCCTTAGATTTTGCTGAAAATTCGAAGTATCAACTGGAAAATTCAGTTGAAACTAAGGTCGTTAAAGGAACCAAACTGCTCATAGTCAACTTGTGTTGGCTCATTAAAAGGTTTTTTTAGAATCATCCATATCAATGCAATGTTAGGCGAGCAATGTTACCCACATAATTTTAGAACACAACTCCAGACACAACTGATCCGGAGCGGTTGGATCCATACGGGTCTACATGCATTGAACGTTCCGGACTTAGTTAATCAGAAACACAACATTCTACCACAATACTATTAATCAGAAACACAACAAATAAATCCACCAATCATGCTAGGGACACAACATTCTACCACAATACCGACTACACCCGCTTACGTGGCACTACATGATTGGTAATAGGATAGTATATATTGTAACAAAGCTCAAATTTTGAATTTTATATATATATATATATATATATATATATATATATATATATAAATTTAACGTTTTAAAGTGATCCCTTGAATCCAACTGTTTTTGGAAAAAAAAAAAAAATCCACCGGTTGAGATCCTAGGACTGGCCATTTTCGGAAAGAATCCAAATCAATTTCTCTCTCCTCTCTTCTCTCTCATTCTTTGAAAAATAAATACTAAATTCTTATTTTTTAAATAATTATTTTTCGTTTTACGAGACGGATCATGCTTATTTTCTCTTGGTAATACACGTTTAAATAAAAAACAAATATTTATTTTCCTTACGCCTAAAACTAAAATAGCAAAATGAAAATTCAGGCCAAGTGGAGACCTATCCCACAAACTTACGTTAACGAAGCTGGGGTAAAACATGACATGCGCTCTTTTTTTCAGCACGTCAACCACCGCTTCTTTGATCCCCGGCAGCCGCTTGACGGCCTTCTCGACGGACCCTGCGCAGGACGAGCACGTCATCCCGACCACCGAAAACAGCGCCGTCGACTCCGACCCTTCCATGTTCTTCTCCTCTTGCGAAGACAGCGCTCCCTTCGGGTACTTGGGCATCGACGGGTAGTGCGGCCGCGGCGACAGGTCTCCTCCTCCTCTACTACTCTCGCTCCTCATGCACGCTAGTGAGAGAAACTTCGCCGCCATGTTACTCTCTCTCTCTCTTGGAAGGGAAAGGAGCGTCCCCTGGGAATCTGCTCCCCCTGCGTCGTGTTGTACTCCGTATATACTAGTAATGTAGCAGGTGAGTTCATTGGAGTCTTGGACACAGTGAAAGAAAAGTAGCAGCGGGAATAATATTTTAAATTGAAAGGTTATTCAATTCATTGATCTCATGTCACCACCACGATTTGACTCCATTTTTTCCAATTTTTTTGAATTTTTACTAGATTTGCAATATAATTTTGGGTCTAAAAAGTAAGAAAAAAATTAGTATTATAAAAAAAAAAGTTCAGTAAAAATGTAAAAAAGTACCAAATAGTTGTCTTTTTTATATAAAGTGTCATCTTAAATGAGTTTTTCCCAACATAAAAGTCCACATTTTTATACTCCCTCCGACCTAATTTAATAGTCTTTTTTTGAAGTTTGTATCATTTTTTAATCGATTATATCTTTCAATTGATAATGTTTTACGTGATTTCAAAAATATTGTACTATAGAACTAATCGAGATCTATCGAACAAGATCCATATTCGATATGAAATTCATTACGGATTCAAAGATATAACCCATTTTTAGCCGGTTAAAATAGAACTAGAGACAATTAAATCCAGACGGATGGAGTACTTTATGATGTCTCTTGTCAACACAAATGATTTGTTCCAAAAAATTTGACTTAAAACTAAGCAAAAAATTGTGAAAAGTAAAAAAAAAAAAAATACCGAAAAAAGTACTAAACAAAAAAAAGTTAAGAAAAATGGAGATGTAGTGTTATTGTGACAACGTAACGTAGTACTCCAACCTCTCTTTTACTACGGATGGATCAAGGAGGGGATAAGTTCAAGCGCCGCCCTACCGAAGTTTTAGAATTGCTTTAGAAATTGTAGTAGTTTTTTCGTTTCAACATCACAATTATGTAGGTTCGTCCACCCAACGTCTTCTAAAACATTTTAACACTCAGCCATCCTAGATATTTTTTTGAAAAATTCGATAATCCTCCTCCTAAGATTGTATGCATATGTGCAAACTTTAAAACTAGATTCAACATTTTATCTTTTGAAATGGATATAGATGCACAAAATTATAAGCATGCATCTATAATTATATCTTTGCAAATGAAATAGGTTGGTTGAAAATATATACAATAAGTTGTCTGAGGCCCCGTTTCGGAAACGGAAATAAGTACTTATTTTTTAAGAAGGCAATTTCAAGCTCAAAAATCATGTGTTTACGTAAATAATTTTCCTATCAATATGGATCTTGTTTGATAGATCTCATTGAGATCTTTTATACGGTGAAAAAAAATTAAAAAATAATTTTTTATTTATATTATTTTTGAGTTTGAAAATGTGAAATAAGTACTTATTTTTTAAGAAGGTGTTCTGAAAGGGAGCCGGATACTACTTTGTAATGTACTCTCTCCGTCCTATTTTTTTAGTCATTTTCAAAAGTTCGCGACACTTTTAAATTAATTATATCTTAAGGTGGCCCTAATGCCACTACTCATACTGTTACTGCCACAACCTTCTGTGTAGTCTGACTATTTTGCCTTCAGCAGTTCCTTCAATTGTTTGGGGATGAGGTTTTTGATTTTCTATCGTCGGTGAAATTGTATTTTGGAGTAATAAATTACTTCCCCTATATGGGTTTGTGATGATTGAGAAATGGGTTTCTTAATTGTCGTGAGAGAGAGTACAGTGAGTGAGAGAGAGAGAGAATCCAGTGATGGAATACTTGGTCACAGCTGTATAATTGTCGTGGCATTATAATCCACATGTCTTGCCCTATTATATAATTTATAATATTTTACATGATTTTAAAAATTTTATTTCACAGTAAAAATTGAAAACTATCAAAAAAAAAAAAAATCGTATTGTTGGTAAAAAGTGTTACCAATTGATCACATATGTAACCAATTTAAAATTCGGTTATGATGGAATGAGAGATTAAAAAATGGGAATAGAGAGAACGTGTGGTAAGGAATCATTATCGACTTTGATATGTGAAAAAGAAATTAATTTTCGCCAGACAATCTTGTGTGGTCAAAGACGACAAGCTCCGTGGGGAAACTTGTCTTTAATTGTTTTCCTATCTCCTAATATAAATAAGGAACTACTCTCTCCGTTTGTTCTAAAATCTTGGTGCTTTTTGAGAGTGCGTGTTATTTTTTAATTAATTAAAATTTACAATTTATAATATTTTAGTTGATTTTAACAAATTTGTATAAAAGAGCTTATTGAGATCTATGAAACAAGATCGATACATATTTGATATAAAAAACATTATAAATTAGAAGATGTAATCAATCTTTTGAGACTTCTAAAAAAGAAAAGAAGAATTTGGAACGGATGGAATACTATACACCTCGATCAAGGTACATTTAAAAATAGAGAAACAACAAATAGTTGATCAAGACATCTTGTAGTACTTCCAAAAGTAGGCATCTTTGTACTTCCATTCATAAGATCCGTTTAACCCATAGTTCTAAAAGTCGATCGCTATGTAGCATATTGGCCGCTACGTAGTGGTTTTTCAGATCTTCGATACCGCTATACACGTGCTATCCAAAATTCACACCCCTATCGGCCGCTACAGGTGCTTTGGCACCAAAAATGATTTTTTAAAGATCACGACCGCTACACCCGATTCTCACCACAACGTATCATTGATACTCCCGCTACCGATTCACAGTCAGTTACTGCTATTTAAAACTATGGTTGAACCCTCATTAGCTATAAGTTATAACTAACACTTCTTGTCTTTCAACAAAAAAAAAAAGCTGACCATTTGGTTCAACTCTTGCTCACTACTATATATCTTACTCCCACGTATACAGTATAAATTTCTTGCATGCCTCTCCTTAAATAAAAAAAGCCTACCAAATTAAACATTTACTGATCTTGTACAGGGCATGCGCGCGATGATTGCCATCGCATGCACTTGGTCAAATGTGTAAAAAAATAAGGCCTTTGTTTGGTTGTCCAAATGGCTATGCTAAAGTCATTTGTAATTTATTGCAGTGTCCGAAAAGATAATACTCCTCCCATCCTAATTTAATAGTCACTTGTTCTATTCTAATCGAATACTGTAAAACACTAATTATATCTTTAAATTGATAGTGAATTTTATATTCACTTGTTTGATAGATCTTGACTAGTTCTATTCCTTCTGTCTCATTTTCGTTGTACATTATTCTGTCTGTCTCTTTCATGTGTCTTTAATTTGCATATATCTTTTAGAGTAGATTTTGAAAAATATGCAATATGAATCTTGTTTGATAGATTTCGATTAGTTCGATAATACAAAGTTTTCAAAATTATGAAAAATATTATAGACTGACATATATAAGCAATTAAAAAATAACACGCAATTTAAAAATGAACAATGAAAATGAAATGGAGAGAGTATGATACAATGTTTTTAAAATAACATAAAATATTATAAAATATAATATATTATAACTTGAAAAGTAACACGAACTACTTTTAAGGGACAATTAAATTGGAAAAAGCAGTCTACGCCCACCGCTAGCTTACGTGGCGGTGGGACCCATATTTTTTTAGCAAAATAAAACAAAAAACGCTGGGGCAAATCCTCTAAAGTGTAAGTGGAGTGCAATTAATGACTATTATAATTTTATGCACATTTGCAGGGTTCGATTTCTGTAAGCACTTATTTCCTCCTCAAATTTCATAAGATAAAGTAGATAAGGTTTAACGAATGGAAAAAAAAAAAAAATGCCCCAAAGTTCGAAGAGAGAGAGAAGAGGAGGACCCAGTGCGCGACCAGAGGCGACCCATCACCACCGGTGACCACCACCGCCACCATGTCCCCAAACACCAACTGGATCGCTGTCGACGTCACCCGCACCAGATGAAACAGGCACAGCTCCCTCTCCCGCAGCAAGTACTACACATTCAATTCTCACAACCCCACGCACCAGCCCATTCACCTCGCTCAACGTCACGCTAACGCCCCCTTAGTCCTCGCGCACGGCGTGAACCTAGCTCAGAAAACTCCTCACTATTCCCTTGTTGAACATCACGATATCATTATTCGATAAGGCGCCAATGTCACCATGGAGGGCGTCAAGGGGGGAGAGGAAGGAGGAGCGGATGGAGAGAGGAAGGCCGGCTAGGGTGAAGACTGAAGAGGAGGGTTTGGGGGAGGGAGGGGTGGTGGAAGAAGTGGTTGGCGTTGGGTGCACGGCGTGAGCCTCAGTGTTTTTTGTTTTTGTTCGTTTTTAAATTTTGCTGACAAAAAGGTGGGGCCCACCACCACATCCACCGCCCAAAGCAGTGAGCGTAGTCTTGTTGAATAATGTTTTTCCATCGCCTTAATACCAACCTTTTTAGCTCAATTCTAAGTCAAGAACATTAAATTAAATGCATCTGATTTTTCAATACAAAAAGCTTGGAAGAAAGTCAAGAAACTAGTTACTGCTAGTTAAAATAAATTACTTTAATATTTTTTAGTTAATAACATTGACTCATGTATAAAACACCACATTATCATCATATAATAAATATTCGGTCCGCAAAACGAGAACTTAAAAATAATATGAATTTTTCAAGAAAAAATGAAACTTTTTTCAACAATTTACTAAATATCCATGAGTTCTTTTAATTTATGAAAAAAATTTAAAAAAAAATCTTGTAGAAAATGCATTATTTTTAAGTTTTTGTTTTGCGGACTGGACATTTATTTTGGGATAGAGGTAGTATTTTGCCAGCATAGTTTGCTCGTTTTCTGACTTGTGCTGGGTCCATTTTGATTATAATATTTTGACTTGTGCTCGTTTTGTGATCATAATATTTGTGTTTTTGGTGCATATCATGAGTTTTGATTTAGTGGTGATAAAGATAGTGATGCTTTCTT
This sequence comes from Rhododendron vialii, assembly GCF_030253575.1. Taxonomy (NCBI): domain Eukaryota; kingdom Viridiplantae; phylum Streptophyta; class Magnoliopsida; order Ericales; family Ericaceae; genus Rhododendron; species Rhododendron vialii. Next base: position 44,052,402 of record NC_080558.1, on the reverse strand, counting down.
TTTCTGCTCTGTAGGGTATTCCTGAGGGCAGGCTCCCAGTTAAATACCTAGGAGTGCCTTTAATTAGCACAAGACGTACTTCACCTGATTGTTCTGTTCTTAAGGAGAATATCTTGGCTAGAATTCATAGTTGGAGTCAAAAGTTTGTGTCATATGGTGGACAGGCGGCTCAACTTATTCGATCAGTTCTCTCTTTAACATTCAAACTTATTGAAGCTCAATTTTTACATTACCTCAAAGCATTCTCAAGGAAATAGAATGGGTTCTTAGTGCTTTCCTATGGTCTAGTGCTGATTTGAAACATTATGGGGCAAAGGTAAGATGGGTAAATCTCTGTGTTCCGAAAAATGAAGGGGGGCTTGGCTTTAGATCCTTGAAGGAATGGAATAAAGCTGTTAATATGAAGCATTTGTGGGCCCCTAATTAGCCAAAAAGCAGATAATCTATGGGTAATAAAATGGGTTCATGTATATATCCTGAAAGGGCAGAGTTTGTGGGGGATTTAGTGTCCTAGTGAGGCTTCTTGGGTGATGAGAAAACTGAAGCTGAGAGAGCTACCTGTCAAGGCTGACACATCACTGGCAATGGTAAAGATACCTTCGCATGGTGAGAAACAGTGATACCTGCAAATGAAAACAGGTTAAGATACCCTCTAGGAGTTCTATGGCAGCAATTTGGACACGCTGTTGCGACAAATAGAGGGCTTGCTTTGCGTGCTAAAGTTTCCTCTAAAATTGACCAAGGAAGTTTGGAAGTGGCCACGACTTAAGGAACACAGCTGTTTTGTCTGTGGATAGGGTTGTTTGGACCTTAACCATAGATGGATCATTCTCTCTACGAAATTTGCTTGGGAGGCTTGTAGACATCGAAATCCTGTCCAACCTTGGCATATCCTGGTCTGGTTCAGTCATGGCGTGCCCCATTGGATTTACTTCCACATTTCCCCACTTATTCATATACTCACAAAAAAGCAATAAAACATAATCATGCCATGTATCCCCACATCTGTATACTAATCTGGATTCATAGCTGAGCACCCCTATTTTCAGGTTTGAGATGTCCGACCCTAGAAATACACTCACACCCGATAGTCGCACGCCCTAGTCCAGGTAACATGGATTACAAGTGTGATGAGCGGGTAGTTCTTGTAACTTAGTATTTCGCTTAGATAAATAAGTTGCAGAATTTTAGTAAGATCTCATTTGGATGAGAAATAAACTTTCAAAATTAATGTGGTTGTATGAATCGAATATTAGGCCCGCACATGAAAGTAAAAGCTGTGGATGGAAGATGCAAAGAAAGCAACCAAACCTCATTTTTTGCTCTTTGAAACCAAAGCAGAGCTACAAAAGCAGAGATTATTGGGTGCTAAAAATGCATAAGAAAATCGCAGTCCAAAATTTCCACACTGTAATGACTATATTTATGTCAAAATTCTGTTTTTTTTTTTAACCGTATGTCCGGAGCAGCTTGCGTGCTTGTCTATCAGTTACTTATTGTATTGTGTTCTGCCATGAGAATATCTGTAAACCCCTCCTTATGTTGGATAAATCCCCCTCTTGAGCTAGGGGACTGCATCTAAATATTGCACTGTATTTAAAATGTGACTTATGTGTGAGAGAAATGAGACTCAAAATCAATGAAGGAGGGATTCTCAAGATTTGTTGTTTCATTGTTGTAGCTCATTGAATTCACTAATTCTCCAACCGCTCGACGTTGAAAAAACGTAGTCTCTCACCTTGTCTATGGGAAACGCCATAGACAAAAAGAATGGGGCGGAGGGAGTATACTCCTTAATTTATAGTCAATGTTAAGCCCTTTCACAGTAAATGGTATGATGGGGGCACCATAAAATAAGTGATTTTTGAAAATGTTATGCTATTTTTAAGATGTTATCCACATGGTGAAAAATGTTACACCTTTTCCTTGTGAATGTGAGGCCGTTTTATCGTACTAATTTGTCATAGCCTTTGCGGTTTTTGTCGCGCCTTGTTATGGCTAATGTTATGCATATTTGTGGTAAACCTCAACGGAGATATATCCCTATACAAGATGGAGGACATTCCTTTAGGCATGAAACAGGAAATACTAGTTAAGGCTGTTAAGATATTGAGGTAAAATTTTCTGGGCATACCTGAGATAAAGTTCAAAACTGTATATGCTCAATAGACAAGCTATAAGGATGCATTCAGTTTTTGCTAAGAGGCTTTTGGCCCAACGGCAAGAGTAGTACACTTTCATGCCGGGAAAAAAAAGATCAAGAGTTCAATTCCTCTTTCAAAGTGTTAATTTAACTATTCCAATAATAATGACTTTTTCCAATCGAAAAAAGAGAGGATGCATTCAGTTTGAGCAAGTCAAGCTAAAAGGATTCATTCAATTTTAACTAGTAATGGAGCAAACTTCTAATCATCTTTTGTTTATTGTTTTGTCAAATATTTTGGATTGATTGTTTACCTTGATGAGAAGAATCGAAAAAATTATAAAAATATACACCGAAATTGAAAATGTGCAGATAGGACAGCACTAAAAGGACATCAAGACAACTTCTATCTTTTTTGGTCTCAAGGGAACAGTTTTTGCTTTTGGTCGTAATGTTTTACTTTTTAGATTCCTCTCATCAAGACCAATGATTAATCCAAAACTTAACACAAATTCACAAAAATTAAGAAAAATCAAACAGAAATATGGCAATCCAAATTTCGAATATTCGCCAAAGTTGCTAAATTCTGTACCAGGTGCACAAGACTTTAATCTACAACGGGGTATGAGAGCAAGCTTAACATCAAATAAGTTCCACAACCAAAAAAGATGCCAAGTTTAACATAATCATAGTTCTTTTACTCAACTACTATTCCTCTTATCTTAAGGTTGTCCAGAATTTTGGGTCTTCTATAATTCTTCAGCAAGAGAGAGCAGCAAACAACACTTACCGAAGAAGCAACCATTGCAGCTCCAGCAATCCACGGCGGTAACTGAAATCTAGTGGATGGAAAAAGGACTCCGGCAGCAATTGGGATGCTGATGAGATTATAACCAAGAGCCCAAATGTAGTTGAGATGTATCCTCAAAAAGGTTGTCCTTCACAGGTCAATGGCTGTTATCACGTCCTCCAAATTTCGAAATTTTGCCAAAATTGCTAAATGATGTACCAGGTGCTCTTCATAGTTATTACTAATATTATGAAGAGCTACATGGAGGACGTGATAAAGGCCGTTGACCTTTCAAGGAAAACCTTTTTGAGGATATGTCTCAACTACATTGGGGCTCTGGGTTATAATCTCATTGGCATCCCAATTGCTGCCGGAGTCCTTTATCCATCCCCTAGATTTCGGCTACCGCCATGGATTGCTGGAGCTGCAACAGCTGAAGAATTAGAGAAGACCCAAAATTCTGGACAACCTTGAGATAAGAGGAATAGTAGGTGAGTAAAAGAACTCTGATTGTGTTAAACTTGGCTTCTTTTTTGTTGTAGAATTTACTTGATGTGTTTTTTTATCAGTAAAAGAACTACGGATTTGAAGTCTTGAGCTTCTAGTCACACAGGATTCTCTTCATCTTCTCGGAGTTTCTTGGCATACTCAACAATGGCCTTGGCCTTGTGTTAACAACTACTGGCTTGCCTGTGGTGAGAGTTCCTGTCTTGTCGAAGACAATGCAATTCACCTACAAAAAACCATTCGCATCAAGATTCTAGTATCGCTACATAAAATAGATTTTTACTATAGGACATTAGCTTGTGAAGTACATTGAAATTTGAATGGTGTGTTTTCCAATTTGATTAGCAATACATGTCAGGCTTTTAACCTGAGTAAAAAAATTATGAAGTGCTGTTTCTAATTAAAGAAGAAAATTGATATCTCAAGCTACCTTGTGTGCACTTTCTAGTGCTTGGCCCCCTTTAATTAGGGCACCTTGGGAAGCTCCAACACCAGTACCAACCATAAAAGCAGTGGGAGTGGCCAAGCCTTGAGCACATGGGCATGCTATGACTATAACAGAGATGCCAAACTGCAGCGCAAGCTCGAAGCTATCCATGGAGGAAGGTATCCAAGATCTCGGGTAGCCATGAAATGTCCCAGCTAAAAACTAGGCAAGGCAAGTGGAAAAAGATAGAATTATAACCTGCAAATTAGTATAGTTAGAAAATGTTACCAAAGGCCAACAACAAAAAGATCTATTGTTTGCGAACTCCTTGTTTCTATCCAGAATCTGAAGAATAAATCTTCATTTGAAAACTAATACAGTAAAAGTTCCCCCAAGAAGAGAGGAAAGTCCTATTATTGAAACTTGTTTCCCACTTAGGACAATAAGACTTTGCACCTTGAAGGACAGTCTGACAGTAAGAAAAAATTTCAACACTGACGAATTTATCGCTGCACCTAAAACATGAACATGACACTTTTAATTGATTTAATACTGAAATGCACTGAGAAAGTTCTCATTCACTGAAAAAGGACTTCAATGTACATATTTTCCCAGGCAGTGAATAAGTTCCGAATATAGGACTAGCACCTAATTACTGGGGGGAAAAAAAACCAGATCAGGTACACTTACCAGAGGCACAAAAAATTTGGAAATGCGATCAGCAAATTTCTGCACTGGAGCTTTAGCCATCTGTGCTGATTCCACGACCCAAACAATTTGGTAAAGAGCACTCTCCGATCCAATGCTAGTAGCCTTGATATGTAACACATCATTCTCATTCACTATGCCTCCAATGACCGTATCACCCTTCCTCTTGCGACTGGCCGCGCTTCTCCTGTAATCATGCTCTTGTTTACATGGCTTTGCCCCCATATGACATAACCATCTGAAGCCACTTTCGCACCTGGAATAATTTTAATCATCTCGTTCTTTTGTATCAATCGACTATCGATTTCTTCTTCACCTATTACATTTTCTTCTTTATCAAGGATTAACAGTATAGCCGCCTCAGGGGACAGTTCCATAAGCTTTGCGATGGCCACAGACATCTTACCTTTGGCCAAAACCTCCAAATACTTCCCAAGCAAAATAAAAGAAATGAGCATTGAGCTAGTCTCAAAGAAATTCGTGGATTCGAAATATGGAGAAGTTGCGGCTCTCGATACACTGTACACTGAATAGAAGTAGGCTGTATTTGTTCCCAACATAATCAAAACATCCATGGTGGCGGAGCCATGACGTAATGCATTGTAAGAACCAACGTAGAATCGACAACCAATAACAAACCGAACTGGGGTAGCTGGGGTCCACCTCATAAGCTCTCCCACAGTAAGCATATTCACCACTTTAGTCCCCATTACATGCTTTTGTCCAGGGATATACATAAAGACTGTAGAAGTTAAGAAAACTGGAATTGTAAACACTGTGCTCCACAGAAAGGATCTATAGTACTGCTTTATTTCTCCATTCTTTGGGATTCTCTTCCTCCTCCTTCGGGGAAAAACATTGCTTTAAAATGCCCAGATTAAGTTGACTCGATGACTTTGAACAAATCTATCGGTCCAGTCAAATCTGGTTTGTACGAAATGGAAAATTTATAGAGCTCAGGGTCAATATCTACCTCTTGAACACCTGGGAGTGCTTGAAGCGAACTTTCAATCATTCTCATCGAATTACTAGTCCATATTCCTTCAATTTTTAGCTGTATTTTGTTCGTATCTTCTCCAGTACTTAACAAATTGGCTTCAAACCCAGAGTCATCAACGGTTTCTATTAGCTGATTGTAGCTGACAACCTTTGTATTATACAGGATTTCTGCTTCTTCGGTTGCCAGTGCAACTAGGGCATTTTGAACACCAGGTACTGCTTGCAAAGCAGATTCAACAGTTGTACAACAAGAAGTACAAGTCATGCCCTTCATCTGTATCCGACATACATTGGTGGATTTCCCGTTTCTCTCATCTTCTACCAACGTTCCCTGAAATCCCACATCTTCAATGGTCTCTCGAATTGTTTCCGTCCAGAAAATAATAACAAATTCTTACATGTTAAACAGTGGGAATGTAGACAGAAAGTATATAAAGAAGTGCAGAGCATTCTTAAAACATGCTATATGTAAGAAATGAACAGCATTGCAAAAAGCTAGAACAATGTTTCAGAACAGAAATGAAATTACTAGTATTCACTCCTTTGATTATTTACGGACTAACTTACAATTATTCACAAAATTGCTAATATTTACATAGAGACGCTTCCAAGAACAAACTAGAAATATTCATGCAAAAGTACTTACATGTCAACCTAGAATTCAGTCGGCACCTATTAAACGTGCACACATGGTTATATGGGCCGTGAGTCCATCCAAAACTCAACCAATAGTCCAATACGCACCTAAAAATGAATGAGATATGAAGGTTCTCGCCTTAGATTTGGCTGAAAATCCTAAGTATCAACTGGAAAATTTAGTTGAAACTAGGGTTGTTAAATGAACCAAACTGCTCATAGTCAACTCGTGTTGGCTCATTAAAAGTTTTTACAAGATTGGTTCTTCTAATAGACAAGCCCTAGTAGAATACATGTTTTCGGCTCGTAAAGTTTCCAAAATCAATATTTTTTTTTTTGAAAGGCAGATCTTCTATTAGAGATTCAACTTGATCAAAGAACAGAGCTCACTAGGGAGATTACATGGGGAGATATGGGCTACACATCCTTTCCTACTACTACTAGCAGTCCAGTTAGCACATCTATTAGACGTTCGATTACACCAAGTTAATTTAAAATCAAAGTTTACAGAGAGAGAAAGAATATCATCAAGTAAAGCTTGAATGGTCCCCTTGTTTTGCTTTGAATTAGGCTGCAGCATCTTGATTAAAGGTTCGCAGTCATATTCAAAGATTGCTTCTCTCTTTCCCCAAGCTCTGGCCATGGAAATGGCAACTCGGATAGCCCATGCTTCAGCCGCTAGAGCTGAGGAGACTTTGATTATTTGGTTCCTTAAGATAAGCTTATAATGTTGGAAGGAAAATAGAAAAACAATCCACTCGAGCTCAGTTCACTCGTTAAAAGTTTGTTCAAGATAGATTTGACTAATAAACAACTCAATCCTTGAACCTATTTTTTGAAACGTAGATGACGACAAAGCTTGTTTCTGGGAGAGGAACCATGTATGAGATCTAATGTTGTACACTTTTGTTATGTATGGGAGAGGAGCCATGTTTAGTTAGTACTCTCTTCCTTTTGGTATTTTGCTTACGGTGCTTACGGCTAAGGCTGTAAATTTTGTTACGTATGGGAGAGGAGCCATGTAAATTTTTACATACAGTTGAAGTTGTAAATTGGCTTTATTTGTTGCCTATCTCGTATCGCTGATTAATTGCTGGTGAATTTTTTGTCTAATGGCTTTAACCATTTCATTTCAATTTTTTGAGTTTTGGGTTGGTCTAAGAGTGGAACATGTGAATCTAAAGTACTTGAATCAACTCTAATAATAAAAAAATAAAAAAAAACCAATAGTTTTACGAGCTACTTGCATACCACTTAAAAATAGTGGGGCTCACTTCGGGGTCCTACACAAACTATCTGAGCCATTAGTTAATTTTACAATAATTTTTTGAGTAGCTCCATTGAATGAACTGTAAATTCTTCATCCAATCTTATAGATTTTCTTTCAGGATCCTGAATTCAGAATGAAGAGTTAGACAATTGGATAAATTTCTTAATAGTTATCAAATCAAAAAGTTATCTTAAAATTAATTGACAGAATACTCACTTTTTAGCTATAACATTGCCAAAAATGTGCAGTATTAAAATTAAATCATTTGTGTGAGATCCAAAACTGGGCCCCACAAAAATCTGTGCACAAATCTATGTAATATTGTACTCCCTCCGTCTTTAAATAAATATTTGGACCGTAAACTTAGGCCTCTAAAAAGATGCATTTGTTTTGCTAAAACATTTAAATTTTTTTCACAAATCAATAGATATTAATGAGTTCTTTCAAATTGTAAAAAAAGTTTTGAATTTTTTTACGGAAAAATTACATATTTTTAAAGGTCTAGGTTTGTGGGCCTGACATTTATTTAGGGACAAGGGTATTTATTTAGTCGCACATTTCACTTTTTAATTGGTGAGATATAATGGGGTGTTGTGGCATGTGGGTAAGTTTTGAAACCTTCGGGTTAAGTTTTTACAGGAGGAGTAGAACGGTTAACCCAAGTTAGACAGCACATGTGATTTTTCATTTGGTTTGGTACTGTTGATGACATGGCGGCAAGGTATTTGTTAATGGAGAAAATATCCCGGGATAATGGAGAATAATATCCCGGGATTCCTTCTCGTATTATTTGCTTTGTTTCCCAATTTACAGCTAGATAGTTTCCTTGTATAGTTAATTAGCTACCTAGTCTTTAGCTTTCCTTGTATTTTTTCCATGACTCTTGTCCTTTAGTTTAGGCAATCAATTATGTAACATCACTATATATATGAAAAACATTCTTCTGTTTCTCCAATGAGGAGAATACCAAAATCTGCCTCTTTAATTTTGACATTGTATCAAAGCAGGTTTTGATCCCTGCTTGATTTTTTTTTCCAACCACTTTCTTAATAGCGATTCCCATCATTCATGATAAGCACCCAATAATGCATATTCTTGGTGCTTAAGTCCTTAGTTTTACCGCTTTTTGTTTAGTTAATTTAGCTTTTTATTTGATATTGTTCGTAGGGTATGTTAATTCCATTTTGTAAGAAAACCGCTTAATAAGAGGGTTTTAAAGCTTAAAGCGAGCCGGAGGCGTTCAGAACTCAAGATGATTAAGGAATAAAGCCATCGGGGCCCAAGAACCAAGTGTTGAAGACCCGTCGGGTGGCCAAAACCTTTGGAAGCCAAGTCGGAGGCCGGATGCTGAAAAACCCAAGGATTTGAAGGCTGTATCGATACAGAGTTTTGCTGTATCGATACCCGGTTGAAACAGAGAGACTGAGAAATGCCAATTTCAATTTGGTATCGATACAGATACCGGTTCATTTGGCGGCCTTGTGGATTTGTCTAAAAGCTATCCATCGATACAAGAAACCCTTGTATCGATACCGAGTGCGGTCGCATTGGATTTTTAGGGCATTTTTGGGATATTTTGTGCACGAATGAAGGCTAGTATATAAGCCTCATTATGTCACAATATCCAAGTACACACTAGATTTCATTGCACTTTTCAGATTTATAATAGGATTTCATTTCTTGTTGCTTACTCTTGCTATTGTTTTTCATTTTCCTAGTTAATTCTGCACTTTCCTTCCTTAATTAGTTGTAGTTTGGTATTTTGCTCTTCATTAAAGTTGTAGCTACGCTTTTGATCTATCTTAATCTCTAGTTTAATTTGAATTTCATTATGTTTTCAATAATTAGCTTTGTTAATTCAATTTTTAGCATGAGTGAGTAGTTAATTAGGCTTGGTCACGGGGTGATTAGCACTCCATGACTTGAATTGATCATACTTTTCTCAATAAATCTTCATGTTTAGTTGGAAAATCAAGGTAATTCGTGTTTGTCTATTAGATATCGGCGGTGTTAACCTCTTTGATCATGCGTAGGCAAGAGCGAGCCTACTTGCCACGCATAGATGCTTGGAGCTTTGTCATCCCTTGCGTTTGCTAGATGAATACTAGAACTCTCTTGGTGTTTTGACTCCTTTTCTAGTAAACTGGCTTAGTGTCAAACCTCCGGGTTGAGAGTGATAGAAAACAGAGAAACAGAGACATAAAATACTGATGTTATTTCTGAATGAATTACAATGAGGTGAGTACACCTTTAAATAGAGTAAAGCTATGCCTAAGAAAGGAAGATTACAAGATGTGATTACGATATGATTACCCTATGATTACGCTATGATATGATTACGATATGATTACCCTATGATTATGCTATGATTTGATTACGATACATGTCCTAAAATAGCATATTACAAGAAGATATAGAATATATATTCAAGATACAGAATATATATTCACACACCCCCTCAAACTCAAGGTGCGAGGGCAGAGAGCATCGAGAGTTTGTCAAGGAGAAAGCGGAAACGAGCAGCGGTATGGGTCTTCGTGAAGAAATCAGCCAGCTGCAATGTGGAGGAGACAAAGGGTAAAGCAATGGTGCCAGACTGAAGATGCTGACGTATGAAATGACAATCAATCTCAATGTGCTTCGTGCACTCATGGAAGACCGAGTTGTGGGCAAGCTGAATAGCACTCTTATTGTCGCAGTAAAGAGGTGTAGGAGTAGTAACAAAGACCCCCATATCGGAAATAAGCTAGCCAAGCCAAACGATTTCAGAGGTAGCATGGGCCATGGCACGATATTCAGCTTCCGCGGTGGAGCGAGCAACAACAGATTGCTTTTTGCTTTTCCAAGAGATAAGAGAATCGCCTAGAAAAACACATAGGCCAGAGGTAGATTTGCGGTCATTAACATCACCTGCCCAGTCGGCATCAGCATAAGCATGGAGGGTTAAGCTTGACGAGAAGAAATCAGAAGGCACTGATGAAGGGTACCACGAAGATAACGGAGAATACGTAAGAGGGCAGCCCAATGCGTAGTCTAGGGAGCAAAGACAAACTGACTAACAATGTGAACTGCATAAGAAATATTTGGCCGAGTAACAGTAAGATAAACTAAGCAGCCTACCAATTCGCGATATTCCGTAGGATCCTCAAGGGGGACACCATCAGAGGCAGAGAACTTGGCATGGAGTTCAAGGGGAGTATCAACAGTCTTCGTATCCGTGAGACGAGCACGGTGAAGAATATCAATAACATACTTGGACTGTCCCAAAAGATACCCCTGAGGAGAGGAAGCAACTTCAATACCAAGGAAATAACGTAGCGGGCCCAAGTCTTTCATTTCGAACTCACGGAAGAGATGACTTTTGACTTCAGCAATATCAGTAGAATCAGAACCAGTGATGATCATGTCATCAACATAAAGTAACAGAAGTACTAGGCCATGAGAGGTGCGACGGAGAAATAGAGCAGAGTCATGCATGCTGGGCATGAAGCCAATTTGAAGAACAACATCCTGGAAGCGTGAATACCAAGCGCGAGGGGACTGTTTCAAGCCATAAAGAGCACGACGCAAGCGACAAACCATATCGGAAGGATGAGAGAAGCCAGGAGGAGGCCGCATATAAACCTCTTCAAAGAGATTGCCATTGAGAAAAGCATTCTTTACATCCAACTGAGAAATAGGCCACTGGTGCACTGCGGCCACTGAGATTAAGGTGCGAACAGTGGTCATTTTGGCAACGGGGGCAAAAGTTTCCTCATAATCAATCCCTCCTGAGAAAACCCTTTAGCAACTAAGCGGGCTTTATACCGTTCTAAAGAACCATCAGAATGAGTCTTAACCTTGTAGACCCATTTGCAACCGATTAGATTCTTACCATCCGGAAGTGAAACCAACTCCCAAGTCTGATTGTGAGCAAGAGCAGTAAGTTTAGCTTGTATGGCATCCATCTAATTGGGATCATTGCAAGCTTCTTTATAGGACCTAGGCTCAAAATAAGTGTGAATGCGGGAAATGAATGATTGATAAGAGGATGAGAAACTGGTATTAGTAAAGTCATATTTTACCGGTGGTTGACGATTGTCGCGGACAGGATACCGGCGGGTAGGCGGATCAGGATCCGCAGAGGCAGATTGGGGAGCAGCTGTAGAAGTTGGACGACGGGTGTAAACCTGGGTGATCGGAGCACGACTAGGTGATGCTAAGGGGGCTGTAGAAATATCAGATACCTGAAGAGTGGAGGTGTACTCCTCGGGAGGCACATCCATATCCATAGGAAATGAGTCAATATGGATCAAGTCTTCTTTGGCTACTGGAGCAGTGCGAGGTGGAAGAGTAAAATAAGGAAGACGCTCTAAGAAGACAACGTGCCTTGAAACATAAAGCTTTTTGGTCACAGGATCATAACACCGATACCCTTTTTGATTAATGCCATACCCTAAAAAAACACCTAAGACACAGCGGGTGCAGAGCTTAGTGCGGTCTTTCTTGGGAAGGAGGAGAATAAAACAGGTAGAACCAAACACTCGAAGAAGAGAGTAATTAGGAACCTGACCATAAAGCCGCTCATAAGGAGAGCTACCAGAGAGAAGAGGGGTGGGCATCCGATTCAGGAGATAGGCTGCAGTGAGAACAGCTTCTCTCCAGTAACAAGACGGGACGGAGGAAGATAGGAGTAGAGACCGAGCAGTATTAAGAAGGTGACGATGTTTTCTTTTAGCTCTACCATTTTGGGCAGGAGTGTCAGTGCAAGACGATTGGTGGATAGTCCCAAGCGAATCTAGGAATTTTTGAAACTCTAAGAGTGAATATTCCCCACCCTAGTCAGACTGAAGAATTTTAACTGATGTAGAAAACTGATTTTGAACCATGGCATGAAAATTCTTATAAATCGTAAAGAATTCAGATTTGTGTGTCATTAAGTAAACCCAAGTATACCGACTAAAATCATCCACAAAAGAGACATAATAGACAAAACCACCTTTAGTAACAACCGGAGAAGGGCCCCATAAATCAGTGTGAACAAGCTGAAATGCGAAGTAGAAACAGAGGTACTTTTATTAAAAGGTAAGGCTGACATTTTTGCAAACTTACAACTACTGCATTCTGAAATATTACTGACTGAAATATGACCCAAATGACCTGACTTAACTAAAAGTTTTAGACGTTCACTAGACAGATATCCTAATCTAGAATGCCAAAGATAAAACGGAGATGACTTAATAAAAAGATGACGCAGCAGTGGAAGAAGGTTTTATTGGGAGATGCAAGTGCTTCAAAAGATAGAGATCACCAACTCTACGGCCTGCCCCAATCTGCTTCTTGGAACCCCGATCCTACACAACACAACCAAAGGAAGAGAAAACAACATCAAAACCAGAGTCGGATAATTGGCTGATTGAAAGTAGGCTCAAAGACAACTGAGGAACATAAAAGACATTAGGAATAGATAGTGAATGTGCAGTAAAAGATAGAATGGAACCAATAGAAGCAACATGCATGGGAGAACCATTGGCTGTGGCAATACTAATAGGAAAAACAGGTGACACACAATTACTAAGAAGAGACATATCAAGAGTCATATGATGAGAAGAGCCAGAATCAAAGATCCAAGTGGTGGGTTGGATACCTGAGGTGGGAGAACCACCCAAACCTGAGTGAGTGGTAGTCATGGCAGAAGCTTAGGGGGAACCCCCTCGAATGGCTTCCATGTAAGCCTGAAACTGCTGAAATTGCTCATAATCAAACTCTGGAGGTGTACTACTAGAGACCGGTGCTGCCAAGGTTGTAGGAGGGCGAGAATGTTGTTGTGGTGCCCGAGACTGATGCGGGGCATGAGGACCAGTCGACTGAGTTACATTTTGTCCCTTTGGCTTGGGACGGTTAGGGCATTGATGCTTCCAATGACCCTTCTGATGGCAATAGTTACACTCATCTTCAGGAATTTGAGGTCTTGGCTTGGCCATAATTTGGATAGGATGAGATGCTGGAGTGGGCGAGTGATGTGTCGGATATTGGCCAGATGGAGCAAATGGAGCAGCAAAGACAGACTGTGAGGGAGGTGCAAGATTAGCCACTTTGAACCGCATTTCCTCAGCGATAAGCTCATGAACAGCACCATCTACTGATGGCAAAAGAGACCGATGCAAGATAGCCCCACAAAGAGGCTCAAACTGAGGCTGAAGGGCCATGAGAAACTGAATAAGTCGTAGCTCCTCATGAAATTTGACATAACTATCAAGTAGCTGCAAATCTGAAGGTTCCATGAGAGCTAACTGATCCCAATAAGTAGTCATTTCGTTATAAAATTCTTGAATCGATTTATTGTTTTGGGTGATATTTCGGATGGACATTTCAAGTTCATATCGTTTAGTAAAATTTGATTCAAGATACAGAGCTTGTAAATAATCCCAAACTTTTTTTGCTGTGGTATATTTCAAAAAATTCATGCCAATACTTGGTTCTACGGAGTTGTGAAACCAAGTCAAAATCTGTGTACTCCCTGTGTTCCATTTTCCCAAAGCAGTGGCATACCCTGGGTCTTTTGGATCAGAAGGAGGTAGCGTAGAACCGTCTACATATCCCCACATTTCTTTACCAACAACAAAATTTTTCATCACATGAGCCCAGTAGGAGTAGTTGTTACCGGTCAAACGAACACTAATAGCCTGATTTTTATCGCCAGACATGATGCTAATAGAGAAACGCAGTTGAAAAAAAGAAAACAGAATACCAGAGTACCAATCTGCCTTAGACTGGTTCGTCGGAGCTGTAACAGAGGTTGCCGGAGCTACTGCAGTGCCGGCAAATGCTGCTGGAGGTTGTCGGAGTGTGGGTAGGTCACCTGCGGTTGGAGAGGGATGGGTGTCGACTGCTATGAGTATTTCTTGTGATTTGGGTTGCTGAAAAACAGAGAGAGAAGGAAAGATAGTAGCTGACAGAGGGAGAGAGATATGAGGATAGAAGACTGATTAGAAAGCAGGTTAGAGTTTGGGAACCCGCTCTGATACCATGATAGAAAACAGAGAAACAGAGACGGAAAATACTGATGTTATTTCTGAATGAATTACAATGAGGTGAGTACACCTTTAAATAGAGTAAAGTTATGCCTAAGAAAGGAAGATTACAAGATTTGATTACGATATGATTACCCTATGATTATGCTATGATATGATTACGATATGATTTCCCTATGATTACTCTATGATATGATTACGATATGATTACCCTATGATTATGCTATGATTTGATTACAATACATGTCCTAAAATAGCATATAACAAGAAGATACATAATATATATTCAAGATACAGAATATATATTCACAAAGAGATCGTTGAAGCGTATCTCAACCCGATTAGTTTGCGAGAAAAACTTATTGATTCAAGTTATAAGTGTTAAAACCCCCTAAACCTAGCCGCTTAGTTAAATTGTTTTCAATACACACTTAAATTGCACTTTTTCTCTATTTCAAACTACGCCTAAAGTTAGCCGTCTCAAGGCCACAATACTTGCATCTACAAATCCAATTAAGCCATGATGATATTCTCTTGGGTACGATCCTGGACTTTCGGATTATTATGCTTCAACGGATGTATTAACCCTACGCTTGGGGTGATTATCGACGGACGAAGCAATTCATCATGACAGAAGCTGGGAAAAGTAGCAACAAGTCCAATACGTCGGAGGAATTAAGAGTAGATGATCCCTTCTACATCTCTCCTTCTGATAGTCCAATGGTTGTATTGGTATCGCCTCCTCTGAATGGAAACAATTATGGGTCATGGCTCCGCGCAATTACCATGGCTTTAAGAGCTAAAAACAAAGTTGGGTTTGTGAATAGATCCATAGAAAAACCTGGGGAGGACAAAGAAAAGGAAGTATCCAAGTGGGAAAGATGCAATGATCTAGTTGTATCATGGTTTCTCAATTCTGTCTCTGGTGAAATTCGAAGTATCATTCTTTATGCCCACACTGCAAGAGCCATATGGATTGACTTGTCAGACCGATTTTTGCAGTCCAAATGCTCCTCAAATTTGTCAACTAAAGCAATCCATATTGGCACTCAAACAAGAAGAACTATCAGTTTCGGCTTATTTTACGAAACTCATATCGCTTTGGGATGAGTTGAATTCACTCCAAGCTTTCCAACCATGTATGTGTGGAAGTGGAAAGTTTTTCTCTGAACGGCTCCAACAAGATAGGGCAATGGAATTTTTACAGGGTCTTCACAAGCGTTTTGGTCCACTTCGAAGTCAAATCTTATTGATGGAGCCTTTACCGAATGCAGCAAAGATATATTCTCTTGTTCGACAAGAAGAGAAACAACAAGAGATTCAATCTGTATCAACTCCTATTCCAGATGCTGTAACACTTAACATCACAGCAAGGTCGAATAACTACAATTCTAATCGACTGATCGATGGTCGAAATAGCCATAATACAAGTGGAGGAAATCGTCCACATCAAAGTAGTGGAAATTGACCATATTCTGGTGACGGAAATAGCTTCTATTTTGGTGGTAGAAATCGCTCAAATCCCGATGCTAGAAGCAATTCATCTGTTGGTGGATATAATTCATATTCCGGTGGTGGAAATAATTCTAACCGTAAGGTTAAATATCATTGCAACCATTGTGACAAGGATGGTCACTCCACGGAGCGTTGCTATAAAATCATTGGGTATCCTCCAAAGCGTTCAGAGTTCTCTAATCTTTCCACCAAAACTGTGAACAAAACGAGACCTGCTGTTGTAACTCAAGAGCAATATGACAGGTTATTAGCGATGCTCTCTTTAGGTAATATCCACCACAATTCCAACTTAGCAGGTATTGCTCTTTCTATTCCACCCACCTCTGTTTGGATCATTGACACAGGAGCTACAAATCATATGTGCTCATCTTTAACCTTGTTCACTACCTATAAATCATGCCCTACTCAATCTTTTGTCCAATTACCTGATGGTTCTTCTACTCACATTGGAACCATTAAGCTTTCACCCACATTAACATTTGAGAATGTTTTTCACATCCCATCATTCAAATATATTTTGCTATCTGTGAGTCAACTTGCATGAAGTAATAATTGTACTACTATTTTTTCTCCCATTTCTTGTTCCTTTCAGGACCTATCAATGAGGAGGACGATTGGACATGGGAATATCCATGAGGGGCTCGATCTATTACTATCAAGCATCACAGACGGCTTTGGCGATGGTCACACCTTCCTCTTTCGACCTTTGGCATTGGAGGCTAGGCCATCTTTCCTCTAGCTCCTTAAGCACTTTAATTAAAGATTTTCCTTTTATGTCAACTTCTGGCAATCATTTTTGCGATGTTTGTCCTCAAGCCAAACAGAATAGATTGTCCTTTTATTCTAGTTCTATTGCAACCGCTAGAGTTTTTCAGATGCTACACTGTGACATATGGGGGCCCTTTGTGCAACCTTCATTGAATAAAAGTCGTTATTTTTTTACCATTGTATATGATTTTTCTCGATGCACTTGGATATACCTTATGGGCATGAAATCTGAAACTAAAACATTCTTGCAATCCTTTTTTGCTTTAGTCCACGCCCAATTCCATTCACATGTTGATGTTATTTCCTTTGGTCATGGTAATATTTTGTTTCCTACAATACAAACTATCCAATCTGATAATGGAACAGAATTCCTTTCTAAGGATATGCAAAAAAAAATTCCAAACCCGCAGCATCATTCACCAACGAAGTTGTGTTGGAACGCCCCAACAAAATGGGGTAGTTGAATGCAAAAATCGCACATTCTTGAAGTGGTGCGTGCCCTTCGTTTTCAGGCAAATTTACCCCTTAAATTTTTGGGTGAATGTGCTCTCACGACTGTTTACCTCATTAACAAAATGCCTTCTTCTTTGTTGTCTAGAAAGTCACCTCATGCGGTTTTGTTTCAATCTAAGCCCAACTATTCTCATTTGCAAGTCTTTGGCTGTTTGTGTTATGCTCACAATGCAAATATTAAGCATAAATTCGATCAACGTGCCAACCCCCAAGCCCGGCATATTCATTGGCTACCCTTATGGTTAAAAGGGTTCTCGAATTTATGACATACAGTCACACTCCATTTATACATCCCGTGACGTCGTTTTTCATGAAGGTATATTTCCATTCCGTGACGTCCCTCCAAGTCCCATATCCTTCGCCCCGGGTATTTCCTTGCCAATCCATGTTCATGATCCTTGGATTTTCCTCCTACTGCCACAATTCCCATTACCCATACCCCTCCAAAGGACACTCTCACATCCAGCCCCACTCCAATTGAACCAATGGCATCTAACCAAATAACACCAGCAAAAGTTCCAGAACCCACTATTCTAGTGATGCCCACCACCGCTAGACCATCTTGCAGCAGTCGGTCACCTTCCCGCTTGGCTGATTATCATTGCTCCGGTGCCACTTATGGTTCCTCCCCTCTCCCACCTGACTTCTCGTTCACAGGTACTCCTTATCCTCTTCACCATTTTCTTTCTTCTTCTAATTTTTCTGTTGGGCGTAGAAGTTTTCTATATGCCGTTTCATCTCTCGATGAGCCCCATACCTTTTCTCAAGCTGTTCAATTACCTCAATGGAGAGATGTTATGGAAAAAGAAATAATTGCTCTTGAGACCAACAACACATGGGATCTTGTTTCTCTCCCTTTTCACAAAAAACCCATTGGCTGCAAATGGGTTTATAAGATCAAGTATCATTCTGATGGTACCATTGAACGCTACAAAGCCCGTTTGGTGGCTAAAGGTTTCACTCAAGTTGAAGGATTGGATTATCATGATACATTTGCTCCTGTAGCTAAGCACGTCACAGCTCGTGATCCTTTTTCCCTTGCCGCCATTATAGGGTGGCCCCTCTATCAAATGGATGTTAATAATGCGTTTCTACAAGGTGATTTAGAGGAGGAAGTTTATATGACATACACTACCACCTGGTTTTGCTCGAAAGGGGGAGACGAGAGTTTGTTGTTTAAACAAATCTATTTATGGTTTAAAACAGGCCTCCAGACAATGGTTTGCTAAATTTTCATCCGCCTTATTGGATTGTGGTTTCACTCAATCTAAGGCCGACTATTCTCTGTTCACTCTCAAACGAGGTGATTCTCAGTTATTTGTTTTGGCATGTGTTGATGACATAATTATTTCAAGCAATGATGAGTTGGACATTCAACGTATAAAGCATTTCCTCCAATGCCGTTTTTCCATCAAGGATCTAGGCAAATTGAAATATTTTCTTGGTATTGAGGTGGCTCGATCCCACAAAGGGATTTTTCTTTCCCAGCGCAAATATATACTTGATATTCTTTCAGACATTGGCTTAATTGGAGGTCGAGTTTTCCCTTTTCCCATGGAGCAACATTTGCGCTTATCCGCTACTGATGGTACTTTATTGCCTGACCCTACTTCTTACCGCCGTCTCGTGGGTCGCCTCATTTACCTCACTGTCACGCGGCCCAACATCAACTATGTGGTAAATATCCTCAATCAATTCATGCACTCTTCGCGTAGTGCTCATATGGATGCTGCTTATCGATTAGTCCTTTATTTGAAAGGTTCTATTGGTAAAGGGATTTTTCTCTCCTCTTCTAGTTCTGTTGACTTACGGGGCTATTGTGATTCTAACCGGGCTAGTTGTCCCGAAACTCATCGCTCCACCACTGGTTATTGCACTTTTCTTGGCTCTAATATCCTCTCATGGAAAACTAAGAAGCAAGCTACTATTTCTCGCTCTTCCGCTAAAGCCGAATATAGAGCCTTCGTGACTTTAACTTTTGAATTACAATGGTTGAAAAGCTTATTTTTGGATCTTGAAAAGCTCATTTACCTCACTGTTGCGTTGCATATTGCCAACAATCCAATGTTCTACGAGCGTACCAAGCACATTGAGATCGATTGCCATTTCATTCGCGAAAAAATTCAGTCCAATCTAATCGCACCTCGCTACATACCTTCTTCCGCTCAACTGGCTCACATTTTCACTAAACCTCTTGGCAAGGATCTTTTTCATGTCCTGATTCGCAAGCTGGGCGTTATTCACATACACGCTCCACCTTGAGGGGAGTGTTAATGGAGAAAATATCCCGGGATAATGGAGAATAATATCCCGGGATTCCTTCTCGTATTATTTGCTTTGTTTCCCAATTTACAGCTAGATAGTTTCCTTGTATAGTTAATTAGCTACCTAGTCTTTATCTTTCCTTGTATTTTTTCCATGATTCTTGTCCTTTGGTTTAGGCAACCAATTATGTAACATCTCTATATATATGAAAAACGTTCTTCCGTTTTCTCCAATGAGGAGAACACCAAAATCTGCCTCTTTAATTTTGACAGTATTGGTTTGGAGGAAAAGTGGACTTCTCCTCCTTTGGCGGAGAGAATTTATACTCATAGTATTAAAGCGATGATTAGCGATCTCTGTTTTATAGTAATTTCACGTCAAGTGTTGGTGATTAATCTTCCATTCCGACCACGAGAGAAATAAAAAAAAATACAAAATTATCGGCCAAGTTGAAACTAAAACTAAAATACCAAAATGAAACAAAAGAGAGGAGATTGCGTGATCGATAAAACAAAAGACACTAAAAATAAAATACCAAAATGAAAATTTAGGCCAACAGGAGACAGCTGCTATCAACTTACGTTAACGAAGCTGGGGGTAATACATGGCATGCGCTCTTTTTTTCAGCACGTCAACCGCCGCTTGTTTGATCCCCGGCAGCCGCTTGACGGCCTTCTCGACGGACCCGGCGCAGGCCGAACACGTCATTTCGCCGCCATGTTTACTCCGCCGCACTCTCTCTCTCTCTCTCTCTCTCTCTCTCTCTCTCTCTCTCTCTCTCTCTCTCTCTCTCTTAACCCTGTATAGGAGACTTGGAAGGGAAAGGAACGTCCCCTGGTATCTGCTCCCCCTGCGTCGTGTCGTACAATGTAGTACAATGTACTAGGTGAAAGAAGAGTTGCAGTGGGAATAATTGAAGAGTTATTCAATTTATTGATCTTATGTTACCCCCACCACGTGTTGACTCCCATTCTCTCAAAAAAAAATTATATATTTTGGTCGCGCCTTTTTTGAAATTTTACAAAGAGATAATTTTGGGTCTAAAAAGAAAGAAAAGTTATGAACAAAAAAAAAAAGTTAAAGTAGAAACGAAAGAAGTACCAACATCTGTTCTTTTCTTCTTTTTTTTTTTTGTCTTAGTGTCGTCTTATATGTGTTTTTTTCAATATCAGTCAATATTTGTATATTTTTCTGATTCCTCTTGTCGACACAAGTTATTTGTTCCAAAAGTTTTGACTTAAAACTAAGTAAAAAGTAAAAAAAAAAAAATACCAAAAAAGGTATTAGAAAAGTTAAGAAGGATGGAGCTCTAGATGTTCTTGAGACATTGTTACGTAGTACTCCAGCCTCTCTCTCACTACGGATGGATTGAGGAGGGGATAAGTTCAAGCGCCGCCCAACCAAAGTTTTGGAATTGCTTTAGAAATTGTTGTACTTTTTCGTTTCAACTTCACAATTAAGTAGGTTCGTCCGTCCAACATCTTCTGAAATAATTTAACACCCAGCCATTGAAGATATTTTTTTGAAAAATTCGATAATCCTCCTCCTAAGATTGTATGCATCTGTGAAAACTTTAAAACTAGATTCAATATTGTATCTTTCAAATGGATATATATAGATGCACAAAATTATGCGCCTCTTGTTGGGAAAAATTCGGCATAAACAGAATTTCAAATAACAATTCCATTGATATATAAGTACACAATTACAGAATACAAGTATTGGAACAAATTAAAATGAACGAGATACAAACAGAATTTTCTGAATCAGAACTGAGTCCTGTGTGATACCACAATCTTCTTAAGAAAGACTCACCGCCTACCGAGGGTGTTGTTGGATTCGTCGGCGTCTTCCTCCTAGGGTTGGCTCGGCTAAACCACAAGCCTCCAGCACACCTCCATCGATTGCCTTGGCGAACCGATTACTGCATGCCTCTCTCCACACAAAGAAGGAATTTCAGAGTGACTTTGTGAATTCGTGGAATTCTGGTACCAATGGAGAATGAGATACACCAATACATACACATCAGGTGATCTTGTGTAAACCCCAGAATTGATTTGGACTTGAATATGCAACCATGAGTGAGGGAAAATCAATATGCAAAACTGCCAGAATAAATTGCAGGTATAAATGCTGCCATTAACCTCTATTCAAGGGAGAAATAACCAACTAGAACTGTTGGAAATTTGTAGAGCCTTGTCCAAATTCAATGAACCAACAGAGGCCTTTTGATTGCCTCGAGAGACCCTCCGAACGTCCCAATTATCATTCACAAAATTTGAAAATTTTCCAACAATACACCACGGCGCGCCCCCCCCCCCCCCCCAAATGAAACTGGCAAGCATACTAACACAGAGTACAAAGCTAACCTAGAGAAAAAGAGATAACGGATAATCCTTGGCAAGCATACTAACGCAGAGTACAAAGCTAACCTAGAGAAAAAGAGATAACGGATAATCCTTGCATAGGATATGTGGCTTTTGGCCTGGAACTTTCCCTTGTGATAGCCTATCGGGGCAGACTAATGTGCGGTCCCACTTTGAACTGTTCTGCTACCGATGTAAACTGAGACAACAGATGTCACACAGGACTACTTCTCCTGACGTAGTTTAGTTCTCACTGTTGGGTTCATTTTGGCCATGACACCTCTTCCTGGTTCTGCGAGTATTTTCTCAAGAATTTCGCCACGATTCTCAAATAAGCAGTCTCACTTCATACTATCATAGGTGACATTCCTATAAAGGGTATCATACCCCGTCTGGCAAACCACCGCGTAGAAGTTATTAAAACCAATGATTAACCTCTTCCCATTTGCAGGTACCACTATTCTACACCATAGGAATGGGCAAGAGACCGAGTCTCCTCAGTGATCGTTCTCGGCTACTCGTGAAAGTCTCATTGAACCTAAATATTGAGATCTCCAGTCAACTAGGTTGGCTACCCCCACGTAACTATGAGCATAGTGGCTTTAGCTCCATTTCTTTCGATACTTGCTTAATTAGCTCTCGGTTTAACCCTTTGGTTAGCGGATCCGTAATATTGTCCTTTGACCTCACATAGTCAATAGCGACAACCACACTTGAGAGCAGTTGCCTAATGGTATGTCTACGACGAATATGTCTAGACTTACCATTATACATATTACTTTGTGTTCTTCTTATTGCAAATTGACTGAAGCAATGGATACTAATCGCTAGCATAGATTTCGACCATCTTGGAATATACTCCAGAAACTGGTGCCAACAGTGGATGTGGACACAATAATTGATGAGGGCGAAAGTGAGGTTTTTCGGCGTTTGTTTTCTTGCAATTTTTTCCAGACTGGTTTCCAATGGGTTTTCTCTCCAGTCTAGGTCTTCCCATCTGGCTGAGTTCCGATCTGGGTCTCCCCCAGATCCAGTGGGTGTGGTAGGTGGGCGAATTACTTTCAAGTTTTTTCTGTTTTGGTGGTTTTTGTGTGGTGTTCGGAGTTTGAGACATGTGGCCGCCGTGGTTGTGTGGGCTAGTTTTGCTGCTACCATGCCTGCCCACGCGCCGGAGTCTGTCGTGCCAGTGAAGACTTGCCCAGGAGTGGCGTACGTCCTTGCTATGATTGCGAAGGTGTGCCGGCGTTTCGTTGGTGTTGTTTTCCTCTCAAGAGATAGTCGATGTGCCAGTTTGGGTTTCTGCTTCCGATTGACAATTTCATCTTGCGCTTACTTCGGGTTTGAGCTTTGGATTCTTTTGGATCCTCTACTTCTAAGTCACAGACGAGATTCTCATACTAGCACTTAGTATGTAGGTTTGCTTCGACAGGATGTCCTTGAGTCTGTAGCATGTGTGCTTCGCAGTAACTCGTTTATGTGATTTGGTAGTTTTTGCTCATTCCTATATATTGTGATGAAATCTTTTCCCTTCAGGTGATGAATGATTGCGTTGATCGAAAACAAAAAAATAAAGAGTGTCTCTAACTTCAATTTTGTGCTCTCCTCTGTCCAATTTTGTTTGCTTTGTATAATAGAAGGTGCTATTTTTGACCTCAAAAATTAAGCTACTTTGTGAAATATATGAAATTTTTTGCACTTATCAAAATATCTCAATGAGTACATTTTTAAAGAATTATTCTCGAAATCATTTTTTTTTTCGAGGTAAAAATGACTGAAATTATCTGAAGCACTAATGAGCCCAGAGGGGGTGAAATGCCAATCATACTAACAGGGGAATGACTTCGGTGTCCCCGGTCATTTTGGAGACACCGTAACTTTTGGCATAACAAAAACATTACGAGAATAATCAAAACCATTACGAGCATAACCAAAACCCATTACAAGCATAACAAAACCATAACAAGACATAACTTGATTGTTATGCATTGGTTGGTTTTGGTTATGCTTTGGTTGGTTTTTTGGATATTCCTTGGTTATGTCTTGTTTGGGTTTTGTTATACTTGTAATGAGTTTTAGTTATGCTCATAATGGTAAAGTTATGCCAAAAATTACGGTGTCCTTAAAATGACCGGGGACACCATAGCATCATCCAACAGACTCAACTTTTCATATGATGCAAACCAAAAAGGGAATGAGTAACAACTAGTGAGGATGATATCCTACTCCTTCTTAAGAAGAAACACTTTGATTCAATTTCCGCTTGCCACAAATTGGCCAATTTTTCCAATTTTACCCCCTAATTGGGGGGGGCATGCAGTTTAGTCTGGTGTCCATAATGGTAATTTCCCCTCCTTGCCTTAATGGCCCAGATGGGTGCGTCACGCACAGCCACGTAGGCGTTGAAACCACGATCGCCTTCTATAGTTCTACTCCCTCGCGTCGTCTCTCTCTCACCAGCGATTTTTCTTCCATGGCCTCTCTCTCTCTCTCTCTCTCTCTCTCTCTCTCTCTCTCTCTCTCTCTCTCTCCAGATCAGGACATGCAACTCTATTCCAGAGCAGTCCAAATTTCCGGCCGCCTACCTATCACCATGCCGGTGAGTCACTCACACAGTCGCACTATAAAAGTTGAACAGGTTCTGCATGTCTCACTGATCTCAAATCATTTCCCTTCCTCTCCTCTTGTAACTTTTTTTTGCAGAGTAAATTTGAGGATCTAGCACTAGCCCTGCGGAGGCGATTGGTACAAATTAATAGCAGAGATTTGTTTCCTTGTTTGGGTCTCAATCTGTACAAAATCGGGCGTGTTCCAGGCGAGCATCTTCAAAGACGATCGATCGATGTACACAACGGAAAGGAAGTCTGATTTACCAAAATAATTGGTAAGCTGTTAGCCTACATATCTGTATACTTATATGCATGCTAGGGTTTCGATTACACTAATGTAACTTTTTTTTTTGCTAAGCTTCCACTAATGTAACTTGTGAACGACATAAGTAGTAATTAGTTTTTTCTGATTGATCAATAATCATAGCAATTTGATTATTGATAATCAGTTTTCCATTTTCTGCCTTGAACCAATTACACCCAGTTTTTCAGCCTCAGTTTCGATGCTATTTTCAATGCTAATAAGGAAGCATTGAGAAACTTGCGTTTGGTGACATGGATATTGGTAAAGCATTAGGCAAAAGCCATATCAATACTAAGGGTCCATTTGTTTTACCTGATACGAGCATTGGATAGGACTTAATTGTTTAGCCAATGGGACCACATGTCTGGTGTTTCGCTACAACTCTTACAGACTGGATTAAATCTACTTATGATATCTAATTTTACAAAGCATGGGATGTATAGTACCATGGTAATGCAGGATTATTAAACCTATAGCTATCAGTTCCATGGACAAAATATCATATGGGTCTAAGTACCTTCAATATGAGTCCAGTCCAACAAGCTAGCTCTAAAGTTCAAGGTTTCTATGCCATGTCATGTACCTCACCGGCTCACCCATGCTTGATTATTTTCTATTGTCTCCTTTATTTTTTATTGGCATTTGCCCTGTCCTTCTAGCACTTCTAAGTTTAAACTTGAATCAGGTGTTGGCTTTTTTTTTTAACACATTCAATTCATTTCAAAACAAAGCCCAAAGGCAATACGGATTCCATCAAAAGATACAAGAATGAACCAAACCTACCAAGACTTTGAGAAGTTATTAGAAGGTGTTTGGGTGAAAGTTAGGCTTTCGATTCTATTTAGATGAAGTTGTTGGCCTTAGACTATAAACTTTCTCACATTTGAGAACAAATCTTTTGCCATTGGTTCAAGCAATAGACTATTAATTGCAAAAGAACTGTATGCTTCACTTTATCCTCCCTTGACACACTCTCGGCAACCCCAAATTGAGAAAAAGAAAAAAGGATAGAGCAAAGAGAGAGGTGCTACTTGTGTGAGTTATGAGTCATTCGAACTCCAACATTGAAGATTTTAGGGGCTTGTTGAGTGAAGAAAATGGTTCACGGTGTGAATACAACAGTTTTAAGCAATTATTCAATAGTTCCAGAATCGGGTGGTCTATCTTTGTGGCTACATATTTGTCCTTCATAATGTTTAGTATGCAATTTTCAAGAACTTTTGCAGTAGAAAAATATAATTTTCATTTAATGAATTCTCCGGCACGAGCCTAGCTTGCAATTCATTGCAGATGTGCAGTATTTCTCACTTGATCACTCCTTGGTAATTTGTGCGGTTTATCACTTGTATTTCTTGATGGAGCTGAGATTATGATTACCTGGTGGCCTTTTTTATGCAATATTTTGAGGCATTAGATGCTCAGCTGACTAATATTGCGCATGACTCATTTCAAATACTCAAAACCTTGATGGATTCACTTCACTACATCCAGTTGTACCTAGGACACACTTTCTGCACATGCATATGTGTACCTCTAAGGCTGGAGTGTTCAATAAATTATTCGAGTCCTCGGCTGAGCTTATTGTAATCGTGGAAGTGTGAACATTGACTCAAAGAGATTAGGATAGTATGTAGTTGTGGACCCTTGTAATCCAAAGTATTTCTCTTTATAATTCATATTATGTTCCTTTATTGTGCGTTGGTCTTCGATTACTTAACCATGAACTTTGTTGTATTAGAAACAAACTGTTCTTTGCTTCGGATGGGATGGTTGTCCATTTCTCGATAAGTTTCATATAACTTCCATGTGACATCTTTGACTCCAGTTGCCCATAATAAAGAAGGTATGTACCACTGCAGGTTCAGAGCAATTTGAAGGTTAATCATAACTTGTAAAGTTATAAGGGATACTGCTGCGGTCATGCTTTTTGGTCAGATAGCTGATGGATTCACAACTATATTTGCTAGTGAACTGGTATTCCCTAAGTTAGACATGGCGTTAGCATAATTGTTCTTAGTCACTTTACGATTTGTATTTTGACATGTCCTACCCATTGTGAAGAACTCCAGCACAAGTCCTTGAACTGAACCTCACAGTATAGGGACCGAGGGAGTAATTTTTGTTGTTATGAAAGCTTGTCTTAGGTGTGGCACTGGAGTTGTAGTAGGCTCGGTCTAGGTGCAAGAAATTACTTAGTCAGGTGCGTTTGATAAAATGCTTGTAATCAAATTCATACTGATCATTCATAAATATGGCGGTGCTTTTGTTAAACTCATTTGTTTTTACCATTGTGACCACAACCTATATTTTGATTCTACAAAATCCAAACTCATTCTCTTCAACGGGCATGACATACGTGCCTTGCACGTCGCCCCGTACCTAGTATGATAATATTATTCAGTGCTTTTAGGGCTTGCCAACCTAATCTCTCTGCACATACATAGTGCCGAGAGAGTACGCAAACATGATACCTGAATTTTGAACAACATATTTGATTGATATATGAGCAATTAATCCTGAGTTGGATCTGTTTACTATGGAGATGAAGGGTAGTGCCACAACATTGGCATCGGTCGAATACACACCAAGGTAAAAGTACTCTTTCGGTACCACTGCATTTTGCTATATGGCACTATAAAAAAATTCACAACTGTACCGACTGATTTTGTTTGTTTTTATTTTTATTTTTTTGTTGTCAAAAGGTCGATTCTCATTGAGTATTGTTTTTTATCTGACATCTTTCAATTATTTTATCGGGTGTTGCGACCGCTAATTGTTTTAAATTATCTTTGTCCACTTCACGGCTTCTACATGACTGCTATAGCTGGTTCAGGTACTCTAGCGCCGGAAATAATTTTAAAAAAAATTTGCAGTCAAGGCTGAGATATTGAGGTGAAATTTTAGGCATGAAACAGGAAATACTAGTTAAGGCTGTTAAGATATTGAGGTGAAATTTTATGGGCATACCTGAGATAAAGGTGAATTTATTAGACCAATTAGAGGATGACCTAGAGTATAAAGTTCAAAACTGTATATGCTCAATAGACAAGCTATAAGGATGCATTCAGCTTTGCCGAGAGGCCTTTGGCCCAACGGCATTAGCAGTGCACTTAGGTGTTAGGAGGATCAGCAGTTCAATTCCTCTTCTAAGGTGTGCCCTTAATTTAACTATTCCAACAATACTGACTTTTGCCAGTCAAAAAGAGAGAGGATGAATTCAGTTTGGGCAAGTCAAGCTAAAAGGATTTATTCAATTTTAATTAGTAATCGAGCAAACTTCTAGTGATCTTTTGTTTATTGATTATTTTGGAATTGATCATTTGCCTTGACAAGAAGAATCGGAAAATTTATAAGAATATAAAAACTGAAATGGAAAAAATTCAGATAGGAGAACACTAAGGACATCAAGACAACTTCGATCATTTTTGGTCTCAATGGAACTGGTTTTGCTTTTGGTCATAATGTTTTACTTTTTAAATTCCTCTCATCAAGACCAATGATTAATCCAAAACTTAATGCAAATTCAACAAAAACTAAGAAAAATCAAACAGAAATATCGCGATCCAAATTTCGAAGTTTCGCCAAAGTTGGTAAATGTTGTACCAGGTGCACAAGACTTTAATCTAGAACGGGGTATGAGAGCAAGCTTAACATCAAATAAGTTCTACAACAAAAAAAGAAGCCCAGTTTAACACAATCATAGTTCTTTTACTCAACTACTATTCCTCTTATCTCAAGGTTGTCCAGAACTTTGGGTCTTCTGTAATTCTTCAGCAAGAGAGAGCAGCAAACAACGCTTACCGAAGAAGCAGCCATTGCAGCTCCAGCAATCCATGGCGGTAACCGAAATCTAGTGGATGGAAAAAGGACTCCGGCAGCAATTGGGATGCCGATGAGATTATAACCTAGAGCCCAAATGTAGTTGAGATGTATCCTCGAAAAGGTTTTCCTTGAAAGGTCAATGGCCGTTATCACGTCCTCCAAGTAGCTCTTCATAAGAACTATGTCAGCTGCCTCAATAGCAATGTCTGTTCCAGCACCAATTGCCATTCCAACATCTGCAGCTACAAGTGCCGGGGAGTCATTGATTCCATCTCCCACCATTGCCACGACGTAGCCTGCAGCCTGTGCATTGAAGAGGTATGATCATAGCATGTAAATAATGGGATTGCTAAATTTATGCGTAGCTAGAACATGGCAATGTAGAAGTTCCAAGATTATGAAAACTGATACTCCCCCTGCCCCATTTATTTCTCCACTTTTACTATTCTGGACATCTCAAAATAATCTTCTATATTTTGAATTCATTCTGAGTTCAAACGATTTTGAGAACTTTGTCTACAAGGATTTTCATTGAGACTGCTGATTGGTGGACAATATCTTGAATTTTTTTTTCCAGGGAAATACATTACTTATTTTTCCCAGTTAAAGGGCAGATTGAGAAAAAAATTGGAACGGAGGGAGTAAAAGAGGTTGTCAACCAATCTATCATGCTTAATCAAGGATGAATAGACCGGATAAGTCATGGCATGGAGGATTCATGCAAGACGTTTTAGGATGAACAAGCATGAAGTGATAATATAGGGTCGAAGCCTATTCGAATTGCTACCTGTAATTCCTTTACTTTCTCTGCTTTATGCTCTGGCTTGGCTTCTGCGATGACAGTGTCAATTCCAACTTCCTTGGCAATTGAATTGGCTGTTCCCCAATTATCACCAGTCACCATTATACTTCTGACTTTCATTGATTTGAGAATGGAAAGGACTTCACCAGCACTGGGCTTCAAGGGATCAGAAATGGCAAGGACTCCAACTAGCTCCCTATCTACGGCTACAAGAACCCCAGTTTGAGCCAAACCTTCCGTTTCCGCGAGCATTTCTTCAGCATCAACTGGGATGACAATGTTTTCTTCCAACATCAAGCTCTTGTTTCCTACAATCAGTTCCATGTTCCTAACAATGGCCTTCACTCCATGGCCGGTTATGGATTTGAAGTCTTTAGCTTCTGGCCAGGCAGGATTCTCCTCATCTTCTTGGAATTTCTTGGCATACTCAACAATGGCCTTGGCCAAAGGATGCTCACTGTTCACCTTAAAAAAATACCCAGCATTGTGAGGACTCCTTTGTCAGGAAATTTCGAAGAATACAAAAAATCAAGGGGCATCTTGAAATTAAATGAAACTTAAAATCGCCAGTTGATACCTCAGCTGCAGCAACCAGTTCATAGAATTCTCGAAGCACCATATTTTTTAACAGCCTTGTGTTAACAACTACTGGCTTGCCTGTGGTGAGAGTTCCTGTCTTGTCGAAGACAATGCAGTTCACCTACAAAAAACCATACGCATCAAGATTCTAGTATCGCTACATAAACTGGATTTGAATGGTGTTTTTTCCAATTTGATCAGCAATGCATGTCAGACTTTTAAGGTAATAAACATGAGTAAAAATTTTATGAAGTGCAGTTTCTAAAGAAGAAAATTGATTTCTCAAGCTACCTTGTGTGCACTTTCTAGTGCTTGGCCCCCTTTAATTAGGACACCTTGGGAAGCCCCAACACCAGTACCAACCATAACAGCAGTGGGAGTGGCCAAGCCTAGAGCACATGGACATGCAATGACCATAACAGAGATACCAAACTGCAGCGCAAGCTCAAAGATATCCGTGGAGGCAGGTATCCAAGATCTCGGGTAGCCATGAAATGTCCCAGCTAAAAACCAGGCAAGGCAAGTGGAAAAAGATAGAATTATAACCTGCAAAGTATAGTTAGAAAATGTTACTGAAGGCCAACAATGAAAAGAACTATTATTCGTTTGCTAACTCCGTGTCTCTATCCAGCAGATCTAGAGATTGAATCTTCATTGGCAAACTAATACAGTAAAGTTCCCCCAAGAATACTTAGAGGACAGTCCTATTTCCGAAACTTGTTTCCCACCAAGGACAATAAGACATCGCACCTTAAAGGGAAGTAGGATAGTAAGAAAATTTCTCGACACTGACAAATTTATTGCTGCACCTAAAATATAAAGCACAGAGAAAGTTCTCATTAAAAGGACTTCAATGTACATAGTTTCCCTTGCATCGAATAAGTTCCGAATATTGGATTAGGAAGAAATTTACTGGGAAAAAAATAGATCAGGTACACTTACCAGAGGCACAAAATATTTGGAAATGCGATCAGCAAATTTCTGCACCGGAGCTTTAGCCATCTGTGCTGATTCCACGAGCCGAACAATTTGGGAAAGAGCACTCTCCGATCCAACTCGAGTTGCCTTTATATGTAACACACCATTCTCATTCACCGTGCCTCCTATGACCGTATCACCCTTCCTCTTTGCCACTGGCCGCGCTTCTCCTGTAATCATGCTCTCGTTTACATGGCTTTGCCCCCATATGACATAACCATCTGAAGCCACTTTCGCACCTGGAATAATTTTAATCACGTCGTTCTTTTGTATCAACCGACTATCCATTTCTTCTTCACCTTTTACATTTCCTTCTTTATCAAGGGTTAACAATATAGCCGCCTCGGGACACAGCTCCATAAGCTTTGCGATGGCCTCAGACGTCTTACCTTTGGCCAAAACCTCCAAATACTTCCCAAGCAAAATAAAAGAAATGAGCATCGCGCTAGTCTCAAAGAAATCCGTGGATTTGAAATATGGAGAAGTTGCGGCTCTCGTTACAGAGTACACTGAATAGAAGTAGGCTGCGTTTGTTCCCAACATAATCAAAACATCCATGTTGGCGGAGCCATGACGTAATGCATTGTATGAACCAATGTAGAATCGACGACCAATAACAAACTGAACAGGGGTAGCTAGGGTCCACCTTATAAGCTCTCCCACAGTAAGCATATTCACCACTTTAGTATCCATTGCCTGCTTGAGTCCAGGGATGTACATAAAGACCATAGAAGTTAAGAAAACTGGAATTGTAAACACTGTGCTCCACAAAAAGGATCTATAGTACTGTTTTATTTCCTCCTTTCTATGGGATTCTCTTCCTCCTGCTTCGGGGAAAAACATTGCTTTAAAACGCCCAGATTCGGTTGACTCGATGACTTTGATCAAATCTCTAGGTCCTGTCGAATCTGTTCTGTAAGAAATGGAAAATTTGAAGAGCTCAGGGTCAATGTCTACCTCTTGAACACCTGGGAGTGCTTGAAGCGAACTTTCAATCATTCTCATCGAATGACTATTCCATTTTCCTTCAATTTTTAGCTGTATTTTGCTCGTATTTTCTCCTGCACTTGTCAAAATGGCTTCGAACCCAGAGTCTTCTACGGCTTCTAATAGCTGATCGTAGCTGACAACGTTCGGATCATACCGGATTTCTGCTTCTTCGGTTGCCAGTGCAACTTGGGCTTTTTGAACACCAGGTACTGCTTGCAAAGCAGATTCAACAGTCATAGAACAAGAAGTACAAGTCATGCCCTTTATCTGAATCCGACATACATTGGTGGATTTCTCATTTGTCTCATCTTCTACCAACGTTGCCTGAAATCCGACATCTTCAATGGTCTCTCGAATTGTTTCCGTCTGGAGAAGAATAACAAATTCTAACATGTGAAAACAGTGGGAATGTTGACAGAAGGTGTATAATGAAGTGCAGAGCTTTCTTAAAACATGACTATTTGTAAGAAATGAACAGCATTGCAAAAAGCTAGAAAAATGTTTCAGAACACAAATGAAATTACTAGTACTCACTCCTTTGATTATTTCCTTGACTAACTTACAAGTATTCACAAAATCGCTAATATTTACATCGAGACGCTTCCAAGAACAAACTCGAAATATTCATGCGAACGTACTTATATTACACATGCACACGTAGTAATATGGGCCATGAGTCCATCCAAAACTCAACCAATACGCACCTAAAAACGAACGAGAAATGAAGGTTCTTGCCTTAGATTTGGCTGAAAATTCAGAATATCAACTGGAAAATTCAGCTAAAACTAGGGTCGTTAAATGAACCAAACTGCTCGCGGTCAAAAATCAATCTTTTTTTTTTTTTTTTGTGAAAGGCAGATCTTCTGTTAGAGATCCTACTGGATCAGAGAACAGAGCTTACTAGGGAGATATGGGAGACACAACCTTTCCTACTACAACTAGCAATCCAGTTAGCAAATCTATTAGACGTTCGATTACACCAAGTTAATTTAAAATCAAAGTTTCCAGAGAGGAAGAATATCATCAAGTAAAGCTTGAATAGTTCAGATCTTTTGATCCCAATTATGCTGCAGCATCTTGATTAAAGGTTCGCTATCGGATTCAAAGATTGCTTCTCTCTTTCCCCAAGCTCTGACCATGGAAACTGCAACTCGGATAGCCCATGCTTCAGCCTCTAGAGCAGAGGAGACTTTGATTATTTGGCTCCATAAGATAACAAGCCACTCAAGCTCAATTCACTGGTTAAAAGTTCATTCAAGATAGATTTGACTAATTAATAAACAAATCAATCTCGAACCCATTTTTTGAAACTTGTTAAGTTTCCAAACCGATCTTGAACAATTCATTGGTGGGCTCGTTGTAGCCGATTACACCGCTGCTGTGTGGGGGTGCAAGATGGTGTGTAAGTGGGTGTGGTTCTGATATTTTTGATAGACCTCTTCCCACCAATACCAGGTAATCATCGGGCCTAAGCCTGTAGCAACTGGGTAATAACCTTGGTCTGTCCTCGAGATTCGAACCTTAATTTTTCTTTCTTGCAACCAGAAGAAACTCAATTTTCAAACCCTAAACATAGGTCAAGCATTTCTAATTCCTAATTTCAACTCCTCGAAACTAGAAATGCCATAATTTTTGGTTGGTCACGTAATTGAACAACGTCAAACAAACAACCAACCAAATCCACTGCAACTACTATTAATCACAAACGCAACAAATATACTTCCTCCGTCCCGATTTGTTTGTCACTTTTCACTATTTGGGACCTCTTACAAAATTTTCTATATGTTTTAATTTATAATATTTTTTATATGCAATATGATTCTTATTTGATAGATCTCAATTAGATATAAAATATGATGTTTTCAAAATTACGTAAAACATTATAGATTGCGAGATATAGCCAATTTTTGAAAAGACACGTATGTCGAAATTAGACAAACAAACTGGGATGGAGAGAGTATCTAACAATCAAATTAGGGACACAACACTCTACCACAATACCAACTGCACCCGCTCAAAGCCGGCCCTAAGCTAAAACTTAAGGTGTGGTCGCTTTAGGGCTCTGAAAATTTACAACTCTTAGGAGCCTAATAAGTGCGTAAATATTCCTATTTACGCCCCCTAACTTAGGTTTGTTATGTTCGTTTAGTGCGCTAATTGGAATTTGATACTTGTTAATTATGTTTCAAGACTCTTTGAGCCGATAGATAACATTTGAAGTTAAAGCGCAAAGTTGGATTTCATTTCATGTAAAAACAAAGTCGGTTGTCAAAATTAATTAGAGCTCGAAGCGGCAATTGATGAGTATATGGCGTGAAATGGTCTTATTTGGGTCAAAACCCATTGTGACCCAATCATGATTGACTGGAAATTGTACCATTATAAAGTGGGCCGACTAATTACAATTTGGAAGGAATTGAAGAAGGAGTTGATATACTTTAAAAGCCAAAAATTCTCGGCTGATTAGAACGGGAGTGGTCCACTATATAAAGAAGGAAAAAAAAAAAAGGGTTTTGAGAGATATCTTATTCCCACGGCAGAAACAAAATGGGGCTGCGGAGACTTGGTTCACGCACAAGCAAGGCTTCAGCACTTCGATCACGGCTCGCGGATCACAATCACGGTGCTTTGGGTTTTTTTTTTTTTTTATTCTGCCGAAAGCTTTAATGGAGTTTATGTGTTTCGTGATTATTTATTCTAACTCTATGAGCGGCTAAATTCCTTGACTACGGTGACGAGGAGGTCTCTTCAAGTAGCATAGTTATTTGATTTCTAAGATTTTATATTCGACTTGATTGTATGACTTGGTTGATTCATAACTTTTTATGAGAGTTTATATTTTTTCTGATATTCAAATGTGTTTGTATCCACGGTTTTAAACACTGTCATATAATGGTTTCTAATATTTCAGGATAGGCTTTGAGATAGACTATACAACGTGAGACGGGTCGTGCTGTTGGTTAAATCTAATGAGACGATCCGTGCCGTATTGAAATAGCCTATACGGAGTACAAATCTTGATTTATCTTTTTGGGAATTATCGATAGGAATTTCGACCATACGGTGGTCTGGTTGAATGTTGAATGTGAATCCCAAATTTCGGAATAGGATAATAACCACTTTGAAACTACTTTGCAATCATCAATTATGCAGTGCAACTTATGCGGGTGTGGTTTGTGTTGTGTCCCAAGGATTATTGTAAATCCAATCTCTGTACCATACACTCACACGTATATATCATATATAGAGGAAGAGCGATTATTCTTAAAGCAAAGGGCCCCTCTAGGATTTTTCAACGGTTACAAAAATTTATTAAAAAGAAAATTTATAGGCAAAACTCTATATAAATTAAGACATCTTTTTTGGTTTGAAAATTTATCAAAGCCTGATTTATTTTATTTTGTTGAACTATGCTATCTATATATTCACAAATCAACTTTGGCTAAATATGAATGATGATCAGGTGGAGACAATATTACAGAAAAATTAAATTATACCAAAAAAAAATAATATAAGATTTCAGTGTATTTTTTGAACCCAGATGATTCGCTCAAACCCCTCAACCCCTAGTGGAGCTTAAGGACAGGGTTTATTAATAAGCAACGATCTTTGCTTTAACTTCACGTCAACTTTTGGTGATTAATCTTCCATTCCGATGATGAGAGAAATTAAAAAAAAATACAAAATTATCGGCCAGTTTGAAAAAATTTCCGAGTAAACGAAAGATACGAAAATCATATACTATAATTGTTTCAAATTTTTTCGTTTCAGTAACTTTACTTATTTTCTTTTTGTCCTATTTTTCCTTTTTTAAATTTCTCGTAAAGCTTACGAGTGATTAATCAAGAAACTTAACGCATCACTTATAAACTTTACGTGAAATTTAAAAATAAAAATAAAAATAAAAATACGGAAAAAATATTCCAAAATGAAAATTTTAGGCCAACTGGAGAGCTATCCTATCAACTTACGTTAACGAAGCTGGGGTAGAACATGACATGCGCTCTGTTATTCAGCACGTCAACCACCGCTTCTTTGATCCCCGGCAGCCGCTTGACGGCCTTCTCGACGGACCCGGCGCAGGCCGCACACGTCATCCCGACCACCGAAAACAGCGCCGCCGATTCGGACCCTTCCATATTCTTCTCCTCTTCCGAAGACAACGCCCCCTTCGGGTACTTGGGCATCGACGGGTAGTGCGGCCGCGGCGACAGGTCTCCTC
This sequence comes from Rhododendron vialii, assembly GCF_030253575.1. NCBI lineage: Eukaryota > Viridiplantae > Streptophyta > Magnoliopsida > Ericales > Ericaceae > Rhododendron > Rhododendron vialii. The sequence continues at coordinate 44,016,179 of NC_080558.1, read as the reverse complement.
CTCCTCTACTACTCTCGCTCCTCATGCACGCTAGTGAGAGAAACTGCGCCGCCATGTTTACGCCGCCTCGCTCCCTCTCCCTCTCTCTCTCTCTCTCTCTCTCTCTCAAGGAGACGAGGAGACTTGGAAGGGAAAGGAGTGTCCCCTGGAATCTGCTCCCCCTGCGTCGCGTAGTATATGAAGGTGAGGTCGTTGGAAACAGTGAAAGAAAAGTGGCAGCGGGAATTATATTAAAAATTGACAAGGTATTCAATTCATTGATCCCATGAACAAACAAAAAAAGTGAAGTGAAATGAAAAAAAAAAAAAAGAGAGGTAGTACTAAGCTGTTTTTTTGGGTCTAAAGTGTCGTCTTAAGTAAGGTGTTTTCAACCTCAATCCACATTTTTTATACTTTTTCGATTCCTAGTTGATGCAAATGATTTTTTTCCAAAAATTTCGACTTAAAACGAAGAAAAAAGTTGGTTAAAGTTGCAACGACCCGAATTTTTGGCCTAATTTTTTTTAATACAAATTTATATTTTTAAATTTCTAATTCAATAATTAATTAGATTGAATAATTAAAATATATTATTACGTGTACAATTGATATTATTTGCGCTATTGTTTAAGATATATATTTAAATTTTAGATATACAGGAAATTAGAGATTCATATTCATCTCTTATCTTTCCTATCTAAATTCTAACTAGAACTCTATTCAAATTAACTCTCCACTTCTCTCTCTCTCATCCTATACATATATGCGTCCACATACATTCTCACCTTATACATAAACGCGTCCACATACATTCTTATTTTATACATATACGCGTCCACATACATTAGATTAAAAAAAACCCCATCAAATGTGGCATTTGTCCTCTATCTCTCTTATCATTATCAGTATCTTTCTCATTCACTCTTCTTCCCCATTCTACCACTTCCACACTTATCCTCTCACATTCTCACTACCTTATTCTCTCCCATTATACATACCCACATAAATCCAAAAATTGAACACCAGTATATTATTTCACTCACAATTCTATTATTGAGTCTAGAATAGAGAGAGAGACGGATTTCTACATAAAATCCCTCCGTACATCATATTCAGGTTCTCAATCAACCACTACATCACCAAGTATCCACAAACCACCTTCCAATTAGCCCCGAGTCTCCTGCTGCCGCCGCTGTCTTTTTCATTTTACCGAAATCGCCCGCAAACTAGTACCCGCTCTTTCGGTCGGATTTAAGGTAGAATAATTGCTTCCCTATTTTCTCCTAAGTATTAAATAATTTCTATATGATGAATTTGAAAAGTTATAATGGGATTTGTCATACCCGCGAATCAAACCAGAAGTACTCTGTTTCCTAAAAAAATAGAAAAATCGAAGGCTACTATAGCATGCACGTTTTTTTTTAAAGTGAGATATTATAAAATTACAATTTGCCCCCTGAATATACTTTAGTTCTCAATTTGAACCTAAACTATGTGGTTGATTTATTTTTAATAGAATAAGCGCATGCTATAATTAATTAATTTACTTGTTCAACGAATCTTAAGGGCATCGGTCCAATCATAAAATATTATGTGTTTACTTACTCGCACAATATTATTTGATATGTACTTTTTATCTCATTGAAATGTATTATGTTATGAATCGAGCTGTTATTGATTGTATCATGTTGTTCGTGTTAGAATGCACTTAGATTCATGGGATGATTTCGAGTAGTGAACATATAGACGTGGATAAGTAAAGAATAAAATGGTAAAGTTGATTGAGAATGCCGGGTGCCGGTAAAGGACCCTAGTACGGTAAAGTACTTTTAGTTGAGTTGGGGAAACGGTAAAGAACCCCGAGTGCGGTAAAGTACTCAGAGTGTGTGGAGGATGGTAAAGGACTCCGGGTACAGTATTTGGGATACGGTAAAGGATCCTAAATACGGTACAGTACCCAATGTGTGTGTGGAGGACGGTAAAGGACTCCGGGTACAGTATTTGGGACGGTAAAGGACTCCGGGTACAGTATTTGGGATACGGTAAAGGATCCTAAATACGGTACAGTACCCAGTGTATGTGTGGAGGACGGTAAAAGACTCCGGGTACAGTATTTGGGATACGGTAAAGGATCCTGAATACGGTACAGTACCCAATGTGTGTGTGGAGGACGGTAAAGGACTCCGGGTACAGTATTTTGGGAAACGGTAAAGGATCCTTGAATACGGTATAGTACCCAGTGTGTAGATTATGGGTATGATAAAGTACCCAGTGTGTAGAGTTGGAAGACGGTAAAGGATCCTGACAATGAGATAGTGCGACCGCTAATGCTGAATTGTCATGGTGAGCTGTTCCTTTATTATGGTTGTAAGCGAATCTAGACTGGATATATAATTTAATAGTATTTGCTTAGAACCATAGTGCAAGACAAATAAAGGGAGAGTTATTTCATGGGATGGTCAAAGTTAGTGGATATGGGAGGAAAGGACCTTGTGGAAAGGATCCTTAGATTTCATGTAACATAATTGATAGTAAAAGAAAAGGCGATAGAGTTATTATTCTGTACCTCCTATGAATTGATATATTGTTGATCTGCTAAATGTAGAGTAAGGGGTTGGTAGGATTGAGATTATTCTATTGGGTGAATTATCACTCACGGATACGTTTGTATCCTGGTAAATCGTTTGTTTCGGCGATCAATTTGTCAGAGGGTGCAGGGTTCAATGTTGGAGCTGTTTGACACAGGAAGAATACCAAGAACGAAGACCAAGTATGCTTGAGATCTGAGTCAAGACTAGAGTTGCTCTGAAGATATTTAAATAAAATGTTGAATTCTTTTTGTTGTATTTTTTTTAATGTACATTTTGTATAACGACAAATAGGGGCCTAGTAGTTTATAAAATTCAGTATATTTTAAGGTTATTGCTTTCGAAATTCCTTAGAAAATCGGAGCGTTACAAAAGTAAAAAAAAAAATTACCAAAAAAAAATATTAGACAATAAAGTTAGGAAGAATTGAGCTATAGTGTTCTTACATGTGACACCCTTACGTAGTACTCTAGGCTCGGAGCGGATAAGTTCAAGCGCTGCCCTACCAAAATTTTAGAATTGCTTTAGAAATTACTATAGTAGTTTTTTCATTTGAACGTCACAATTATGTAGGTTCGTCCACCCAATGTCATGTAAAACAATTCAACACCCGGTCATCCCAAGATATTTTTAGAAAAATTCGATAATCCTCCTCTTGAAATTGTACGCATCTGTGAAAACGTTAAAACTAGATTCAATACTGAATCTTTTGAAATGGATATGGATGCGCAAAATTATATGCATCTCTAATCATATCTTTGTAGATGAATAGGTTGGTTGAAAATATGTACAACAATTTATCTGATGATAACTATTTTGTAATATATGTGGTTAGGAATCGATATCGCCCTTGATATGTGAAAAAAGAAATAAAGTTTCACTCACTGTACATTGAAATTCTATGGCCGTCCTCATCTTTCACCACACAATCTTGTGTGGTCAAAGATTCGGAGTACTAACCGTTCAAAAAAAGACTTGGAGTATTTTAACTAAAAGCAATTCAACTTGATAAAGATAGAGATAGAGAGGAAAGAAGTACTAAAAAAGAGAGAAATTAAGAGATTTGGTAATGAAAGCAATAATTAGATTTTCTTGTTTTTATTTCTTTTCTAATCACATTGCTACTATTTTAACGAAAAATAATTCGATGGCAATAAGTGTTGCTTTCATTTATCGGTCTTGCTATTGCCAGCCCACTGGGCTGACGATAAACACACTAAAAGATAAGAAAAACATGTATTTTTGTGCACTTTTTACATCATTTAATACATATTTACACACCTACTATCGTCAGCCTATTGGGCTGATTTTAGAATTTTCCTTCATTTATATTCCTAGACATTTTCATAGAAAATTGCTCTATTTACTATTTTAACAAAAAATAATTTGATGGTGATATATGTTGCTCTCATTAATTTATATGCCTAGACGTTTTTCTTCCTCTCTCTATTTCTCTCAAACGTGATAAAGATAGAGAAAGAGAGGGAGAACAAATATTACGGAAAGGGAGAGGGAGATAGAGATAGGGAGAGAGATTGATTGATTTAGTAAGGAAAGCAATAATTAGATTTTTTTTTGTTTCTTTTTCTAATCCCATGGCTATTATTTTAACCAAAAAAAATTCGATGGCGATAAATGTTGCTCTTATTTATATGTCTAGACATTTTAAAAAAAAAAACCACTCTGTTTATGATACAGATTTGAGATAATATTTTAATACATATGGATATTTTAAAAATGAGATTATTATTAGGAGTGTCTTTAGCCACAAGTAATCCGCTAGTATTACAAATATAGGGGTAGATTTAATAAATTTTCCAAAATATGAGATATGTATCAACATTTCATATGAATATTTTCATCAATTTTACAGTACCATTGCATTCAAATAGGAAATATCCTCTGTGAGATATGAAAATTTAAGGGTTTGAGAGTTTTTAATTTAATGACTGTAGCTGGTAATAAAATTTAATGTTTATGAGTTTTTTTTATCTAGATTAATAATGCTAATTCTTCTTCATGGCTTTAAATTAGCCTCTTTCATTTGGAACTCGATAAATGAGTCTAGCTTGAAAGCTCAAAACTTTACAAGTTTAAGCTTATGCTTGAAAGTTCGACATTGGCTTGCATATTTCACAAGTCAAGCCAAACTTATCACGAACACAAAATTTCAAGCTCGAACCAAGCTTGAACAATTAATCTCAAAAAGTTTCAAGCTCAAGCCAAACTTGAACACATGTAGCGAGGAGTCAATCCAAGCTTGAACAATATTGTGATCGACTTGTTTGGCTCGATTAGCACCCCTAGACTTAGAACATCCGTAATGGGTGTGTTATATTTGTGTGTCAAAATGTTTGTTAAGGTATGTGTTAGGATAAAAATGGGTCCCACATGTGTGTGTTAGACATTGCCAACTTAGAAGTGTGTTAGTATATATATGAGTACCTTTAATGGGTTAGTTAGGAGTGTGTTATTTTTTGATATTAACTCTTTACAATAATGTCAAAAGCAACGGCTATAAAAACTTACAGCGGCATTTCTATTTGACATTTAAGCTATTTAAAATGCTATTGCATTTCTATTTGACATTCAAGCTTGAGCGAAATGTTATTCAAATTTTGGTGATCATGCAATTTAAAATGTTAGTCCATTTCAATATGTTTAGTCAACACTTTGTGTTTAGCTATGATAGAATGCTGAAGACTTTGATTAATAGCCAAAATATAGTGAAAACGCATATATAGAAATACAGATAAAAAAAACTACATACGATAAGTTTTCAAAAAAAGAGTAGTGGACTTTTATGTTTTATGGTTAGAGTTTGAATTTATAGATATGGGACACACTTATTGTTTGTTAGCTTGTTTGTCAAACTTGACACATATGCTGGCATACTACTAGATTTAGCACACTCTAACACACAACACAAGCATTGTGGCACAAAAAATGCATTTTTGTTTATTAAGTCTTAACACACACAATTAACACACTAGTTACCAAATCCATTATAGATGCTCTTACCTCATGAATAAATACATTAAAACTAAAAAAAAGTACAAAATATCAACACTCCATACCTAATTATGCTTTTCATAAATTAACAGATTGCAAGAGCAGTAACAACTTACTTCAATCTATCTAGTAAAACGATTGAGCAAAAGCATACCTACACCTTAGATCTTTCACCAAGGTTACTTGGGGTTCCCAAAAATCTCCTCTCTTCTGTTTCAATTTTCTCGAAACTGCCTTCAAAGTTTTAGCAATGTGGGATTTTTATGGGTGAAAGATTGGAAATTTTATTAATTGAATATTCAGAATGTTATGTAACCCTCAAATTTTATGTTTTGTTATATTTTAATCCTTAGCCTTTAGAAATTAATGTTGGTATCCTTGTACTTCAAAGTTACCACTATTTGATAATTTTTTCCAAAATACTAGAGGGGGCAAAGCCTTTATACATTGGAATTTTTTTTTTTAATATAACATTTCTAGAGTTTTAACTTCATGTTAAACCCCTTGACTTTGAAATGACGTTGATTTAATTTGAAAAAAAAAGGAGAAAAAATAAATTTGCATAGGATGTGACTCATTAAGTTCGTAAAATAGACAAATATTATGAGATAAGCAAAAGCGAACAAATAAATGGTGACGGACAAAATACGAAAAAATGAAAGATTCTGGTAAACGCCAAGATTCTTATAGACTTTTTTTTTTTTTTGACAAGTGATTCTTATAGCCATTGAATCTGAAGCAATTTACTACTTTTGTTTTGAAGCAGAATCTTTCATTAGCCAATGAGAGAAAATGGTAAAAATTGCTCCATGATTTACCATTTCGTCATTTGATTCTCCATCCAACTGTGAAACTGGCTCTCACCATGTTCGCAGTTGATTTCTTTGTTTGTTCGTTTGGCTTGAATACTTTAGGGCGGTTTTTTGACTTATGTTGAACTTGGAGCAAAATTCCAATTCCGTTTCGTTTAATTTGTGAAATAAGTACTAAATCTGTAACAATTATGAGAATTTTTGAAAATTGAGTAGGCTCAACCGACCCTATTTTTATAAATTTCCCTCCATTCTCATAGTACCTGTAACAGTTTTTTAAAATTTGTAAACTATAGAAATATTATTGTTTGCTTTTTTGAATTTTAGTTTTGGAAGATGTGCATGTTACCAAAATGGGTGTTTCTTGGGAGGAGCTAACTGGGAGAAGTATAAAAATTGAACTAAATGTATTTTGGTTTTTGGAGATCCATACCTAAAGGTAGGTTTATTTATATGTGTGTGTGTGTGTTTTTTTTGTGGAGATCCGTACGTATCTCAATTTATATCATTTTTATTTCAAGTTTTCCTTTTTTTTTATCTTGTCTTGGCTTATTAAGTTGACAATGTTAAGTTAGATCTTATCTACTCTGACTGTTCCTTTTTCATGGTATGTGTTTTGACAGTAAATGAGAAACTAGGAAAAAAAAATTAATGGATTGAGGCTTAGTGCTTCGTTCGCTCCGATATAAGGAATAACGCCCCAAGCGTAAGGCTTAATATGTCAGTTGAAACATAATAATCCGGAAGACCGGGATCGTACCCACGGAAATAATTAATACGGCTTTGTTGGATTTGTAGATGCAAGCAAGGGCTTTCGGCTTTTAGGTAGCTAACTTGGTTTTATGTTTGCAGTGGAAGGTAAAAAGGCTAAATTAAACGGGAATAAACTAGGATAAAAAGCAGGTTAGGTTTAG